>NC_041338.1:11051304-11291304 GCF_004354835.1 Perca flavescens | reverse complement strand
AACAGAAAATCTATACAGTATTGTATCACGATACTAAAGTGTATCAATTTTCTTTCTTACACAACACACATTTTAGTGGCCCTTTTATTAGTTTCTTGTCAAGGAATAAGTCAAGACTTTACACAGACTCGGTAGCTCTTGTCTTCAGGATGACAGAGTATCTAAATGAATTCTGATGCATAATTGTGATTATTGATGTAACGTGACTCTGTCCTTTGTTTTGTTCCCAGGAGGATCGGATGTCAAAGGCAAAGGTCAGTGACATTCTGTCTGAGATCTTCAAGAAGATCGGCTCCAAGGAGAACGCTAAAGAGGTCAGCTCCGCTCCATTCTTAAAAGCATTGTAAATGTACCATTTGTTTCCTTTTCAAAACTTTAAAGTAGAGCTGGGCAATGTGGAGAAAATCAAATACCGCTATATTTTTGACCAAATACCATACAATGCAATTGTACAATACAATGGCGATATTGTAGGGTTGAAAATTGGAGCTTTCCCAATATATTTACGCAATGAGATGTTTGATAAGCAATCATCAGTAATAGCGGCTATAATGACCAAGTGGGCAAAAAGGCAAATAACAGAACAGATGGAATCGTCTGGTGAGTTCAGAAAATGACATCACTTTACTGTAATGCAGCCTTTAAAAGCAGGAAAAGACAACAATTATGCCATATTACAACATCCAAAATGTAAGACAATATCTAGCCTCCTATATCGATATAATATCGATTATATATTGCCCAGCCCTACTTGAAAGGAATGTTTCCATTAAATTGTATTTTTAATTTAACCTTTTTTTTTTTTTTTTTTTTTACAGACAAAAAAAACAAAAGGTTTATTATGACAAAGTCAGGAATGTTTCAGTAATATGTCCAATCTCCTACTCAGGGCTTGACGGAGTTGTATGAGTACAAACAGAAGTACTCGGATGCAGACCTGAAGCCCTATCTCAAAAACACATCCCAGTTCTTCCAGAGCTACGTTGAGCGAGGCCTTCGTATGATCGAGTCTGAGAGAGAGGGCAAGGCCCGCACCCAGACCTCCGCAGGTACAACTGGAAGCCGTCACTGTGCTGTGTTCTTTGTTCAGGATGAAGTCAGGCGTGTTATAGTATTGTGTGTCTGTCTTTTGTGCACGCCTCTGCAGTGATCCCTCAGCATGGCGTGGACTTCAGTCTGAGCAGCAACAATGAAGAGGTAAAACCAGCGGTTTACTATGAGAGACTCAAGATCCTCAGACAGAGACAAGGCCTGGAAAACACCTCCAGGGTTAGTACACACACACACACACACACACACACACACACACACACACTTTACACACTGTCACACACAGTCTTTATTGCTGTGATTTGAGTCTATTGCTGTTTTTTATATAAATATATATATACTTTTATATATATATATATATATATATATATATATATATATATATATATATATATATACGTATTTTTCGAACTATAAGTCGCATCAGTCAAAAAATGCGTCATGAAGAGAAAAAAAACATATATAAGTCGCACCGGACTATAAGTCGCATTTATTTAGATTATAAATACAAGAGTTATTCAACTACACAATAGCACACAGAACAATACGCTGAATACGGTAGGTGTCCTGTATGTTAACGTAACACATTAACAGTTATTGAACTATACAATAGCACACAGAACAACTAGCTAGCAGGGCGTGGAGGTATTAAAAGGCGTGGAGACGTAACTGCACCGTGAACGAGCCCCTCCCGACTCGTTCCTCCAGCTCTGGCCGTCTTGCTTTCAGCCCACGATTAGCCGATTAGCTTTCTTTGTTTTCTTCATTGCAGTAAGAGTCACCTTTTCGCCAGTCTCCCTCACAAGTTTCTCCCTCATTTCAAACTCTCTTTCTGCTGCTCGATTACCGTTTTCGGGGCTGCATATTTTACTACCTGCAGTTTGTTATCTCTTTTCTTTCTCAGTTGTCTTTAGGAGGAGCATTCTAGTGGTCACAAGCCTAGAGCGCCCTCTCGCGGCTGTAGGTAATGTTTCAGTATGAATTAACATGTAAAAACATGTTAAATTTTATATATTTTGATATATAAGTCGCACCTGACTATAAGTCGCAGGACCAGCCAAAGTAGGAAAAAAAGTGCAATTTATAGTCCGGAAAATACGGTATATATATTAATCCCCAGTGGGGAAATTACAATTTAAACTCTGTTATTACACACAGGCCTGAATTACACACATACATGCTCAAGTCCTTTACATGCACAAATGGAGAGATGTCAGTGAATGGGCTGCGACTGCTGGACAGGCGCCCTGAGCGGTTGGGTTGGGGGGGGTTGTGCCTTGCTCAAGATCACCTTGGCAGTGCCCAGGAGGTAAACTGGCATCTCTCCAGCTACCAGTCCACACTCTGTATTTCGATCCGTACGGGGACTTGAACCAGCGACCCTCCGGTTCCAAACCCAACTCCCTGCGGAAGTGTTGTCATTTCTTGATTTTAGATCAGTCCCTGTGTGAACTGCTTGTATACCCACTTGATCTTTTGTTTTTTACAGTATTGCTGTATATTAAGGATGCGCCGATGATTCTTTATCTACGCCGCTTTCCAGCGCATTTGCAAGTTATGAGCAGATTATACGTGTATAGACCTATGAAACTAAACAATGTAATTTACATAAACATCACGCTGTAAGCAGGTGTAAGAAACCATAAATAAGATACTGCGTCTGCATGTCCACCGTGTTGGAGCTGTCGAGTAAATGCAGGGCTTAAAGTACTCTGGCACGGTGCCGGATTTCCGGTGTATGACTATTTTAGAAAATAACCATAATTAAAAAGTCCACATGGCATTTGTTTTTCGATGCACTGGGTTTAACCAATCATCATAGTTCCACCTACCAATGGTAGAAGGCCGGCCAACGGGTTCTAGCCAATCAGAAGCAAAGTAAGGCGGGTCTTAGCCATGAAACGGGAGTGCTGTGTGGTAACCGTGAAAACCCGGTAACATGGCTTAAAAATTGAGGCTTTTTCAAACCTGGTGAAGATACAGCTTTAGTTGAGAAAGGAGTTAAAAACAAACGGCGCTGGGCATGGATAGTTTTTTTTTTTTTTTTTTTTTTTCTTTCTGAAACCCGGCCCGCTTAGGCATTACACTTTCATTCAAGTTTGGATATTCGCCGAGCAGCAACATTCCTAAAGTCATTTTTGTATGTACGTAATAGAAGCTAACTTATCCCTCCGTCGTCCTCCTCTCTCTACCTGCTGCAGGGTGTCGGAGGAAGCGAGGACGAGCCTCAGCAGCGACCGCCCATCTCCTCCCTGCTGTCCTCGAAGCCGTCGGTGGCCTCCTCCACCGACATGCTCCACAGTAAGCTGTCTCAGCTCAAAGAGTCCCGAGAGTTGTACCAGCAGGAACACAACGCGCACTCCCATTCCCCGACGCACGCGCACACCCGCTCGGCGTCACCGGCTGCCAACCTAGACGACCTGAAGAAGCGTCTGGAGAGGATAAAGAGCAAACGGCAGTAAGGAGCGCCGCGTCCCGACCTCATCCGCAAAGCCTGTGGAGTTCAGCTGGTAGTAGAAAATAAAACCTCCTCCTTTTTAACTCGTTCTGTGTTTATATTCATGTTTCGGTGGATGGAAATAGAAAGCACTCGGACACTAAAGCTCACCCCTCTATCCGCAACCTAGGTAGCAGCAGACAAAACCCCCCCCCCCAAGTTTGAACCTGACTCCACCCACTGTGCCTGCGAGTTATTAGACATCAAATGCACCCTAATCTGATTGTTGTTGAGTACATTCAGGTTGAAGCAAGGCTGTGACTGGGGTTTTCACCCTCTACAAGACACACATATATATTCACACACACACACACACCGCAGAAACCATCTCAAGTGTTTTTAGCTAACTGATCAGAAAGATGTTCTCTGAAAAGCTGAATCCAGAGAGTCTAGGAGTGAGCTTTGATGTTGTGTGTACAGGATCACATAGTCAGCTGTAATTCTCAGTCTGTACAGTTTCATCTCGATAAACAAAGTTCCACACCCACCTTCCTTCCTTCCCTCCCTCCCTCTTCTCTGTCCTGTCCTGTCCCAGCTTTCTCTTTCAGGGTGCCCCTCACTCTCTGTACATTTTATACTGTATTATGATAATGAAAGATGAACTTAGCCTCTTCTCTGTTTCAGTATCACGGCACAATATGTTTGTACATATTTAAAGGTTGTTAACCACTTAACTGTTATGAAGTGCTTTTCATGTGGTTTCAGGATAAAAAAAAAAAAAAAATAAAAAAAAAAAAGTAAAATGTTTTACCTTGATGTACAACATCACTGCTGGTGTGTTTGGATAAGGAGACGCCTGTAAAGAGCTCAATTTGTAGCTGTGTAAATGCAGCATATGACTCTGAAGTCCTGCTTGCAATTGGGAGCATCGGATCATTTGGAATACTTGCAGAAAGTTCACGTTTGCCATGTCTGCATCAGTAAATGCAGTAATTTCCAAATGAGGGTTAGGGTTGTTTGGTGGCAAGGCGAATAGTTGACGCCTCTTTCAAAATGGCACAGTGCAGATAGGACTTAAAGATCCAGCACTTACTTTAATCAACAAAGTGTCTGATTTCTATCAATGTTAGACATTTTTGTTGCAACAAAAGAAGTTGGTCTGCATTTACACAGTGACATCGAGCCCTCCTGTCTTTTTTTTCTGGCCCTGACGAGGCTCTCAAAGCCACAGCTGGTGTTTGAAGGAAGTTATTTGTCTATTTTAACCAGGTGTTTGGACAGGGTTACATAGGGAGTCTGTCCAGTTTTATTCTGAAAGCGTTTGGTGGCCCTATATTAAGCCCTTGTTTTTAAGATCAAGGGTTTTCACTCCTCCTCAGATTTAAAAGGGACATTAGTTTTCAGATTTTTTTCCTCACAGCCGAACTCTGAACTGAATGATCAAAGCCAGCGGACTAGTAGGTACAAGGTTAAAAACTACCGCTTTTATTGTGGAGAAGTGGCACAATTTAGCACGACCCGCTGTTGCTTTTCAGCCAATTGGGACTCGAGTATGTCCCTTCTACAAGCAAGCTGAGCTGCTTTTCAGGAGGACCAAGCAGAGCTGTATACAGGCTGGTTAGATCTGAGCAGTGGGTTGACATTTGGCTGTAAATACTGTATTTAATATCCTCCACTAACACCTCCCTTGCGTTATTTAACAGCAGCCTCTCCGTTGTGTTTGTAGGCTTAAACAGTATGGCATGACGTCAGTGATTGTTTTTATTTCATCATGTAAATAAAGTTTGCATTAACAAAACCACTGTGTAATTAATTCATTGTTTTGATGATGATGATGATGATGATGATGATGATGATGGCCTTGTTAGTCATCCCAAATAAAAAAAAAGAACAACAAATAAGAGTTTGTGTAATTAATTTCAATTTCCATAGTGGGGAAAAAGCACAGCTTAACTGTAGATAGTTCAAAGGTTCAAAATGCTGTGACTTCGCACGATAATTGTTGGGGGTCACCAGATAGTTGTGGAGAAACAAATTCAATAACGTGACCAGGGTGGTATTTCAGGTAGAAGGTTTAACAAACTCTTGAGTCTAACCCTGATCTCTGAGTTGATTTACCCTGAGATGGGGAAACTCCGAGTTTTCGGTTTCAGATCAGCTGATATGAGTTGGTTCAATCAACTCGGAGTAGGTTCATGCGCGTGCACCACCACAATAAAAAGGCAGCATGAATGGAGCAATGATACTACGATTCACCATGGTAACAACCACAAACAAACGGGTTTGCGGAAATACTCATGCTACTTAAAAAAAAAAAAAAAAAAAAAAGCAACACAGCGGCTGCTGCAAAAGACAGTATTTGCGTGGGAGACAATGCTGCTAGCGTAAATGCGTATATTCCAATATAGTGTATATCCTATTGAATCATAAGTAGGCCCTATAGCCTAATATTACTGGTGAAATGGTATTGAACCTATAATCTATTACATTTAGGTGCAATCCTGCGGGCAACAAAGTCCTAGGCCTACTAATCCCATTCTGAGGCTGCAGCAACATCATTATCAGAATTATAATCCATAATCTTTTATTTCAAAGGGTTTACATCATTCACCTGCAATACTGTGGAACTCCTTTTTAAAAACGTTTAAAGCACGTTTCAGATCGAGTCACACTCTTCTGACGGCGCTTTGCTACAGTGGCTTTACTAAAATGCTCCGCATCACCAGTTTTGTAAAGACAAATGCCGTTTGCAAAAAAACAGTAATGCGATAATCTGATGGGATGTAAAAGCATAGATGGCTGACGTTAGTGATATGAGGACGGATAAGGTTATGTAGGCCACATATTTGATCGACTGGGAAGAAAAACGATACCGCTCAAATAGGAAGTTATCTGAAAATTAAAATGTCGGGGCTTCAATATCCTCTCCCGACGTATGTTTAACTCTGTGAAGTAAAGCAGCTTCTTCATCATTGGGATCGTAGACAAAAGGAAATGCCATGTTTTGAGAAATAAAATGTTTTATAGGCTAGTCTGCCTAACATGGTTAATAAACCAACATATCTTTTTTTATTTATTTTTTTTTATTCATGCCTATAACAAACTGCGCTAAAATGCGCCTGAAACAGACTGAATGAATGAATGAGGAAATGAAAGAGCGCTGTGTCAGAGGGAGGAGACTGAGACAAACTCGAGGTTTCTTGAAGAAAACCTGCTCCCGACCAGGTTAGGTTCACAGACTCAGTTACCATAGTAACTGACTCCGAGGTTAAGTTACCTCTCTTTCTGGAACGGAAAACCCAGAGTTTCCCTCATCTCAGGGTTAACAATCTCAGAGTTTTCACTAAACCTGCTTTCTGGAACGGGCCTCAGGTTAGGTTCACAGGCTCAGTTACCATAGTAACTGACTCTGAGGTGAAGTTACCTCTCTTTCTGAAACAGAAAACCCAGACTTCCCCTCATCTCAGGGTTAACAAACTCAGAGTTTTCACTAAACCTGCTTTCTGAAATACCAACCAGACTAGACTTTTTTTTTGTTGACATTACTGTGTGAGTTTGGTACATTTCCTGTGTTCTATTCAGAGCTCCGTTCACAGAAAGGGGTCTAAAGGCAGGCCTGGGAGAGAGGAAAAAGTCCATAGAGCCTGGAGCACACTGGACAAGGCTAGGTGCTAGCTGCTACAACTAAAACTAAACTGTCATTAAAGCAAAGCGTTATTTGGTTAAACGTAGCAGAGCATTCACAAAAAACACTCAAAATCAGCAGGTTATAGGGTGCCTGGGTAGCTCACCTGGTGGAGCCATGCCCATGTGCAGAGGCACAGTCCCCCCCCTCTCTCTTTCTCCCTCCCCCCTTTATTGTCTACATCTGTTCTGTCTATTAAAGGTTAAAATGCCCCCCCCTCCAAAGAAAAATCAGCAGGTGTGTTGAAACAGCAGTTTACACCGGTGCAGCTCTCTTTCTCTCTTTGTCGAAGACGGTGGGAAGGGGTCACAAACACCAACCATATTATTTTTTTTTTTTTGGGGGGTCGCGACTTCAAAAGGTTGAGAACCACTGTTCTAAAGCACAGGGAGCACATTACCCCAGAGAGCCTATGACCAACTGTGCACACATCAAGGCAAAAATACTCGGGTGCAAGGCAATACTTAAACTGCCAGGCACAAAGAAGGTCTGAACACTATGGGTCCAATAAATATTTATATCTCTCAGACGTGGAAAAAAAAAAAAAAGGCATTCCTTGTAGAAGCAGCCATCAGCTCAAATCGCCCTCACTGATGAGTAGCCTAGACCGCAGGGAAAAAACGGACACCACAAGATGGCGATCACAAACTGTTAATGGGATACAATATTAATATAGCAGAACCTGAAAAACACATGGTGGTCATTTAGTCTTATTTAGTCTTTAGTTTTTTTGACAAAATTTACAGATGGATGCTGTTAATGTGAACATCAAATGCAAAATCTCTCCCATACATATTGTCTTATGATGTGTACAGAGATCTGATTCAGGGTTTCCGAGGGGGCTTAAAAAGTCTTAAATTCACTGAAGTATTGTGTTCTAGGTCTTAAATCATTTTAAACAGGTCTTAATTTTCCCAAGTCCATGCAACGCTACCTCATTATGCTCATTTTTTTTTATTCCTTGGTTTTGTAGTTCTTTCTTTTGCTAGTCCAAATATTTCGCTGTATTATGACTACAAATGAGACCAACATATAACTTATATTGCAGCCAATCAGCTTTCGTGTTATCAGTGCGAGACTCTTTCTGATTGTAACACAGCCATAAAACTGATTTTATTCTTCAGCTATGGGGAAGTGCAAGCTTGGCGATACTTGGCTTGTAAAAACTGAATTTAGGGCTCAGTTGATGTGATAAAGGTCTTAAATTTCATTCATAATGGTCTCTTCAATTTGACTTGGTGAAAGCTGCAGAAACCCTGTGATTGGAGATGGATGTTTTGTGATTAGCCTATAGGCTTTTTGGCATGCCTGTTCACATTTATATTTTAAGCCTCTGCGGCATCCGTCTGTAAATCAATTGAGAAATGGACACAAGTGACTACCATGTGTTTTTCAGGTCCTGCCATATTAATATTGTATCCTGCATTTGTATTGTGATCGCCATCTTGTGTTTTTTTCCCCTGCTGTCTACTGATCAGCAGCCGATTGTGATTTGAGCTGATTGCTGCCCCCAAAAAAAAGCCTGTTTCTCTTTCCCACTTGCTTCTCTCTATCTTGTAGATTGAACATTTGAAATGTACTACCTTTGCTGCCATTTATAGTAGGTGACTTGTACAGCACACAGCAGCTGGGTTTAGACTAAACCACAGATGCAGTTTAAATCTTATAAAGGACACAGCAAAGAGGTTTGATAGATAATTTAAACAAGGTCGTCTTTCTGTGTCTGTAGCTGTTGAGGAGGAGAGGGGGGGGGGGGGGGGGGGCAAGGTGGAGGGTGGGGGTGTGGCCTTGACCAACTGCCACTTTGCTCGTTTGAAAGCCATGATGTCTCTCTCTCTCTCATAAGTGGGCCAAATTCTCTGGATGGGCAAAGCAGAGAAAGGGGAGGTAACCTTTCTCCTTATGACCTCATAAGGAGAAGATTCCAGATCGGCCCATCTGAGCTTTCATTTTCTCAAAGGCAGAGCAGGATACCCAGGGCTCGGTTTACACCTATTGCCATTTCTAGCCACTGGGGGACCATAGGCAGGCTGGGGGAATGCATATTAATGTTAAAAAAAAACTCATAAAGTGAAATTTTCATGCCATGGGACCTTTAAGCCAGAGCTAAGCTAATGACTTAACAGCCTATAATTTTTAGTTTAAAATATGTTGCAGTTTAAACACGTACATGTTTATACTGGGTATAGCTAATGGTGACAGAACATTAGCTCACTGCAGAGTTACAAATGAAGCTTCATTGTAATGTTGTTTTTCATATTAGTAGACAACAACACTAAATGAGACTTGTCAAGATTTATTTGAGAAAATATAAAGAACACAAATATGCATGAAAGAACAATTTGTACATTTAAGAATTTTAAACATTTCAATCTACAAATATCTAAAATAGCTCAGTATACTTTATTTACTGTATATAGATATACTGAACTACATATACAGTACAAGTAATATAAACAACACTGTACAGACATATGGCACAGGGGCAATGGATGAGAAAATTCAACTATGTACAGAGCAGATTCAAGCACTTCTGGTATTCACTTTCATTCACCAGTTTTCTTCGATAAATCCTCTTTTTGTCCTGCCATCCTTGCTGACAGTATCTTATTGTAGGGGACTGTATAAAAAAACGAATCAAGAGTGTAATCAGATGTCTGAATCTTCTATGAAGGTCTTATGAAACTGTGATTTCTTCACTGTCTGACTCGGAGAGCTCTGACTGTTTGCTGGACTCTGACGGAGAGGAAGGATGGTGATGATGATGGTGATGGTGGTGGTGGTGGGGATGATGTGACCCATGGTTGTCCAGCTGTACTTGGCTGGCGGGTGCATTCCTGTCCAGCCTGTGGCAATGGGTGCTGCCTACATCCGTGAGGTCTGGGTGGGGGTTGGTTTTGGTAGGGAGGGTCTGCTGGCGACAGCCACCTGTCGACAGCAGCTCCCTCTCCTTGGAGTTCCTCCATTTCATCCTGCGGTTCTGAAACCAAATCTTCACCTTCACAGGACACAGAAAAAAAACAAGTTGTATCAAGTTGTTTCCTTATCAGCTGCTACTGACAGTACATTTTTTATAAATTAACACATATTTACATTTATATTTTTTAATTGCTCATATACATAACATAACATATAACATTTTATAATCTGGTGTATATATATATATAAATATATATAATCTTTTTTTTTTTTTTTTTTTTTTTTTTGCCAGTTGATTCTTATCATTCTATTTCATATTCTATGCCATCTAGATTGTAAGGTGAATGAAATGAGCTTTTTGGTATTTCTGGCTTCTTGGGCATCTAAAATGTTAGGAATCAGAGGAATCAATCAATCAATCAATTGTTCAATCCATCTATCCATTAATCATATTTTGTTGTTTTTTTACAATCATATTTTATTGATGCTCTTGTTTTCTTAGCATCTTAGTTGGTAGAAAGGCAGTTTCTGAACAGGCAGTTTTTGAATTTTACTTAAAGCTTTAGTGCATAACATTTTGATATTAACAAACGTCCGTTACATTCAAGCCATTGCCAAATGAGTTGCTACAAAGCTAATTAAGACTATCAGCTCCACACAACTCTCTCTGTATTTCTCAATATATGTTCAGACGATTGTGGCGTCTGGCTACTTTCCCGCGCAGAAGCTCAAGTAAAGATAATTACGCGTTACCTCTTTTTTTAATTCTCCGTGTCCTCCTTGGCTACTAGCAACTGGGGCGGTGCGCAGTCACAGAAATATATATATATTTACAAAAAGCAACTAAAATATGATTTGAAAATTTCATTACTGAGCTCTTCTAGACATTTACATTAAAAACAGACTACTCTTTTTAATAAAAATAAATTAATATGTGTGAATTTCAAAATAAAGGCGCATCTTAAAGATGACGATATATATATCACCGTTTTCACTTTGTAGCAGTACTATTGGATTGTTGAGGATTATATCGATACATCCCTAATGTCAATGTCACTGACGCCCTCATCAACTACTAACCTTGTTCACAGCGGGTTTGGGGTACAAAATCAGGGGTGTAGTACTATTTGTTTAAGTACCGGAGCGCGCCTACTGTATGACCGCACGGTCAAATTATGGCTTGTTTCGAAGGTTATGGACTCTAACCCCTGTCCCTAGGGTGGCAAGTTTACATACAATAGTGAACTAAAACTATAAAATGAAAGGATGTTTTGCTGCCTTGTCATCTTTACTAGTTAACAGCTAGCTATAAACTGAGGAACCATAATTTAATTCACTGTGCCAACAGCTACCGGCAATCCTTTAAGGTGGAATGTTTTTTTTTGCATGTTACTCAATGCATGAGTTGATGCTGTGCATCAATCAACACACCTTGAATGTCAATAGGACAACTTTGACCATTCCATTTGTTGTTATTGTTTCTCTTACATGACAGACGCTTGAGTTATTATTGTATCTTCAAGATTTTAGAAAATATGAATTTCAACCAGATTATGCGAATCGAGAATATTCTATTTCCTCACTTGGAGAAAAAAAGTGCCAGAGCGTTGTTCCGGAGCACCCCTGTACAAAATGGACGGAAGATGTCCTTACCTAGTTTTAAATGCACTGTATGAGAGCAATGGGGCATTAAATACGTTTCTACATTCTCATTATGTAAAGTGATGAATACATTTGACAAGATTAAAGTCCTTGGTGTGTACCTGGGAATCTTTCAGTCCCAGTTTACTAGCAAGTTTCTTTCTCTCTGGTTTGCTGATGTATTTCTGCTTCTGGAAAGTTCTCTCCAGGGCCTTCCTCTGGAGATCTGAGAACACAGCTCGCCGCAGCATGCCCCTCCTGGGCTTCCCTCTGGGGGCCAGGGGCCATGAAAATGTTCCCGGGACAGGGACCACAGAGGAGGAGGCTGGAGGGACAAAACACAAAAGTGAGTGGAGATTTAATAGCCAGCCCCATTTGATTTGATTTTAGCCCCATGGAAGCATATTGGTTAACAGTTGTTATCATGCGTTCTGCAACTGGCTGAATCTAGTGATGTAAAAAGAGTAAAATAAAAGTGTATCAAATTTGTTAAGACCTTTGGGTACGGTGGCCGACGTGTGCCAACGCCCTGCAACTTCAGAAAACACATGCAAATAGACAAAACACAAACAATTAAGAAAACAACTTAAATAATTTGACAACACATGTGCAGCATTCAGCAAACGCGCTGCATATACACACAACACAACCAAATATACAAACGCGCTGCAATTAAAAAACGATGCAAAAAGAAAAGCAAACCCCGGAAAAAGAAGCGATGCAAAAAGAAAAACAACTTCATTAATTTGACAACACATGCGCAGCATTCAGCAAACACGATGCAAATACACACAACACAACCAAATACATAAACGCGATGCGAATAAAAAACGATGCAAAAAGAAAAGCACACAAACCCCGAAAACAAATGCAACAAAAAAACGCTGCATCCAGATTCCACAAGGGAAGTTCTCCAGACCTCTAGAGGGAACAGCTAATCAGCTGGATTTTCGACCCCTTTTCGGCCTTTTTATTAGAGTCGGGTATGGCTGCATAGTAAAAAGAGAACTCCTGTCTCATGCCGTTATTAATAATATAATATATTAGTAACATACAGTCTATGCTCCCGTCTCAGCCGGGAGGCTGGTGCCGTGCTCGAGCTTCGACTTTTCAAAATAAAAGCTCGCGTTTGGTCGGCTCATCTTCCTTTGGTGTTTTGGATGTTTTTGAACTAAACAGTACGGCAATCATGCTAATGAATACAATAACCTTTTCAGCAGATGTCTTACTTACAACACAATGGAGCAAGCAAAGCAATTTTGTCTTTATGTGCAGGCTGGATTTATTCAGTTTGATAAATCCCACGGTAGGCTAAATTGGCTGGTTAACTAAACAGGGAGGGACTATTTTAAATAGTCTATTTTTTGTATTTCAAGAGCGTATTGCTCCACAATATGAACACAGATTGGTAACTTATTTTGTTGTATAATCACAATATTACACTTAGCAATGGAACAGCTGATTTCTTTTGGGCTGGGGGGAGAGCATAACAGTCTATGAGAGAGAGAGAGAGAGAGAGAGAGAGAGAGAGAGAGAGAGAGAGACGTTTAATCTCAGAACGGTGTGCAACGGTGAGATCATAGACTGTAAATATTTAGTCTATGTTTGAGATTATGTTTTCTCTCGTTTGGTGGGTGTGTCTCGGCTCGGGTCACAGGTGATACTCAATCAGCAGAGAAGTGTCTGTAAACTCGTGGTAATAAAACATTTAAAACTGTCTGCATCAGTGTTTAACGTTGACGTTTGTTTAAGCCACATTAAATAAGAGGGTTTAATTTCTAGGTCCGAAAGCGCATCACTGAAGTGTAGACCTCCCTCAAGTGTAATATTGTGATTATACAACAAAATAAGTGACCAATCTGTGTTCATATTGTGGAGCAATTCGCTCTTGAAATACAAAAAAACGACTATTTATAATCCCTCCCTGTTTAGTTAACCAGCCAATTTACTGTGGGATTTATCAAATTGAATAAATCCAGCCTGCACATAAAGACAAAACTGCTTTGCTTGCTCCATTTGTGTTGTAAGTAAGACATCTTCCGTTGTGGAATCTGGATGCAGCGTTTTTTTGTTGCATTTGTTTTCGGGGTTTGTGTGCTTTTTTTTTTGCATCGTTTTTTATTCGCATCGCGTTTATGTATTTGGTTGTGTTGTGAGTATCTGCATCGTGTTTGCTGAATACTGCGCATGTGTTGTCAAATTAATGAAGTTGTTTTTCTTTTTGCATCGCTTCTTTTTTCGGGGTTTGCTTTTCTTTTGGCATCGTTTTTTAATTGCAGCGCGTTTGTATATTTGGTTGTGTTGTGTGTATATGCAGCGCGTTTGTTGAATGCTGCACATGTGTTGTCAAATTAATGAAGTTGTTTTCTTAATTTGCTTGTGTTTTGTCTATATGCATGTGTTTTCTGAAGTTGCAGGGCGTATTTGGGGCCCCTTGTACCTAACTTTGAGGATACAGATTCTTCTACAAATCATGTATCCCATAGCTGGGATGTTATAATCAGCTACACAGAACCACAGAACACCACTTGGTTGCTTAAACTCCTAAATTCCCAGAAAGACATAAAGAAATAGAAGAAAATTTACGTATATTTTAGTTGGTTTATTACAAGTTGTGTGCAGAACCAGAAAACTTCTAAAACTAGTAATCGTTAAAGTTATTATCTAAAAAAAATGCCATTAGAAAGGCTTTTAATTCATATTTAAATGTCTTAAATTGAATAGGTGAGACGTTTACGACTCAAAATCACTTCTCTTTATCAATTGCTGATCAAGTTTTTCTACATGAAATTTACTGTACATTTTAATTAATTAACACATATTTACATTTATTACTGATTAAGCAGGAGTTCTGCTAAACTTTTGTTTACCATTATATTCCACATTCCTCAGTGCTCTCAGAAAAGAGTCATCTCTACTTGCTTCCATCATCTGCACACAGGCACCCTGATGCCGCCCATAATATACTTGTTCTGCCTGAAATTTGGTGTTTTAAAAGCCCAATTTGTCCAGCAGTGGAAACAGAGCCTATGCTAATGAGACGGGCTCTCCAAAGCTCAGCTCACACTGCCTCTAATGAAGCATGAAGGGGGATTGTATAGGCTGCAAATGCATAGAGAAAGGTGATTGTGTTGTAATGAATTGAGTGGAAAAGGCCATCGACAGGCCAGTATATTACAGGCCCATTAAAGACAGGTCAGCATTATGTAGAGCTGTTAGAGTCTTCACTCAAGCCTTAGGGGAAACAGAGAGCTTAGGGCCGTTCACATTGTTACATACACCTGATTATAGTTATTATTACAGATATCATGTCTACATATTCAAATATACATATTGTATTTTTTTGTAGAATTAATCAATATGCCGGTCAATGTTGATGTATCCAATCCAGGTTCAAACCTGTTAATTTAACAGAGATCTTGTGATTAACATAGCTAACTTTAAAACAGATCTATAAGGTGTGTGTGTGTGTGTGTGTGTGTGTGTGTGTGTGTGTGTGTGTGTGTGTGTGTGTGTGTGTGTGTGTGTGTGTGCGTGTGCGTGTGCGTGTGTGTGTGGTTTTGGCTCTTATTGGTCACGGTGCTGAGAGCTTTGTGGGCCGGCAGAGGGGCTTGGTGGGAAAACGACGGCGCGTGAAGAGGCCTCTGAGTTCCTGAGCTGGGAAGATACCCGCCTCACATTTAGACCATGACAAACGGCACTAATATATTTAGAGCGTGACAAACTGGACTAATTTGTAGATTAGGACAACTGGTGCTAATGTCAGCAGTCAGTGCGCCGCCTAAATAGTCCTTCAAATTGGCGGAGCTGATTCCAAGCTGTCCGGGGTATTCCCATGCTAAAAGGCTGACAACGACTCTTTACAGCCGACTGAGACTTCACCGTCTACATCAGCTGGTAAAATGTGTTTTTTTTTCCAAAAAAGCTGTACACTCACAGCTTATTAGACTCAACTTTTCTGAATTGAATTGTATGCTTGTCCTGTTAAGTTGTATAAAATAAAAGAAAAACGTTTTCTCCCACAGAAGTGTGCTCTGTGTAAAAAAGAAATTTGCTGTAGTCAGAGATTAACTTCCACCTACAAAAGGGCTATTAGCCCATTTTATACATGCCAGTATTAATCAGATATATCAGCAAATTAAATAATGAATTAATTAATATATGAATTAATATCAGTTTCTAATGTTTCTTGAATCATATCATGGTGGCACCATGAGTTAGTTACAATTATTACAAGCTTGTGATTTCTTAATTATACTTATTTAAAGGGTAATGAATCAATTGATATATATATATATATATATATATATATATATATATATATATATATATATATATATATATATATATATATATATATGGGTTGTCATAGATGGGTGCTGCATATATATACTTTATATGCAGCACCCATCTATGACAACCCAACACCACACCCCCTGAGTTACAATAACCTGTAAATAACATCAAGTAGAAATTCAGTTAGCTATAAATATTTAGTGGAAATGCATTTTTTTTTAAATGCTTTTGGATTAGTTTTTTTAGCCTAACAACCACTCTTTTTCATCTCTAAGGCTGAAGTGTTGTAATGCTGTTTATTTAGCCTACTCATGAGACGTTGGTGGTACGGGTGAGGCATAGGAAAATAAAGTTCCATTGACAAATTGACTGACTTCCGAGTTTTTGTTCCAGATCAAAGTACAGAAGGTCAGCCATGCCATGAGAGGCAAAAATCTGACAAGGTAACTGTTAAATCACTGTTATTGATCAACCCTGCATATATATATATATATTTTTTTTAGGCCTTTATTGACAGGACAGCTGAAGTAATGAAAGGGGAGAGAGAGGGGGAATGACATGCAGCAAAGGGCCGCAGGTCAGAGTCGAACCCGGGAAGGCTGCGTTGAGGAGTAAACCTCTATATATGGGTACCTGCTCTACCAACTGAGCTATCCGGGCGCCCCAACCCTGTAGATATATTTGTGTGATGTTACTCTGTGAGACAATAAAACATTTTTTATAAATCCAGGAAAACTTCTTGCATATTTTTCTATTCTCATGATTTGTTTCTTAGCAAAAATAAAGGGAAAAGTGATTGTAAATTGATTACATTGTTTTTCACAAATTAAGTGCCAGTCATGTTTATTATTAGTCTCTCCTAAAAGGAGTATTAGTATTTGGTGTTCTCCAAATAGGACTGTGAAAGGAATCGATGCATCATATTTCACCAGTCAGAGGAAGCCTGACACAGATGACCTGCAACCCCATAGTGGCAGGAAAAAAGCTGATTTTGTCTATTTTTGCATTATATTGATGTGGATAAGAGCGGAATGCCAAAGTGAAAATTAAGTATATATCCTTATATTATTTTATAAAGTGATAGATAAAATTATTATATTCTCAATTATAAAGAAGGGAGGAAACCATCAAAATCACAAATAAATCAGCTATTTATGAACAGTATCTGCCCTGGAGTTCTGAAACTACTAATGTCAATATATTGCAATGGTAAGTCCACCAACCTGTGAAATAGGAAGCTCTGATGAAAGGATGAAGGCTCCCATCAAAGAAAGGCAACGGGAAGGACTTAGTCTGAAGACTCTGGACTGAGGAGCAAGCAGAAAAATAAAACAAATTGACTGTGCTGATCTGTGCTATTTGAAAGCAGGAGAAATAACATGGACAGAAAATACCATAGACACCAGAGATATCAACATGATAAATATAAGGAATTATAGCTTCTCATAACATTTTAATAAATAGCCTATAGTGGGCTTATAACTGTGCCTACAAGGAAGAAGATTTTTTTCCAAAATTCTTTAGTTATGTCTGATTCACCTCAGCGGTCTAATATATATAGTTAATATATTGGCCATTTACTAATTCTGGGGCTACAGTTTTTAAGGCTCTACAGAGTCCATATATTTAGCATTTGCTACATTCTAATATCAATCTGTCAACATTAGTGAGAGAGTACCATCAGTTTTGCAGTGCATGGCCTCGGTGGGAAAAGGTGCGTTGAAGTTGATATTGCATATAGGCTATTGTAAAATTTTCAAAATATTAATAATATTACAAGAGCATATAATAATAATAATAATAATAATAATAATAATAATAATAATAATAATAATAATAATAATAATAAATAGGCTACATCTTTTGTTATATTGTATTTATTAGTAACAGCAGTTGTGGTAGACTACTTTAACATGAATCATATCCATCATATTCCATATACATATACTTTTCTCATACTCACCGCTCCGTGTGGACGGTGCCAGTATCGCGCTGACGCCGAACTTAAGGTAGCCGGAGTCTGGGCAGGCAGTCTGCGGAGAGCCGGGGCTACTGCGGCTCGGCTGGCTGGAGCTCTGAAGAACAGACCGCTCTGTGCTGGGTCCTAACGCCCGGAGAGGGCCGCCCGGCCCCGCGCTCAGCGGGAGAATGTCCCCGGGACTTCTGGCAGAGAAAGTCCGATGTATGTAACTGACAGGCTGGCTTAATCTGAGGAGATCTTCTACTAGGAAGCCTGAGTGGAGTGACCGGTTCAGGGGCGAGGAGAGAGCCGCAGGGGGACGCAGTAAGCCCGGGTATAGAGGAGGCGGCAGAGCGCTGCAGGGAAACATCATGGTTGTCCGACCTGGAAAAGTTTCCTACTCTTTTTGCCTTTTTTTTTTTTTTTTTTTTTGGTGCAGAGATGTCTTCAGGAAAAATAAAAAACAACCTAAACAACACACACTCGCTCTGCGCTCTATGTGTCTCTGTGCCCTCTTGGAAAGGTTTTATACAAGGGAGTCACTCCTACGCAACTCAAGCACATGCACATGTGCACGCGCACAAGTTCAACCCTCAGCCCCTCTGTCTAAATCTCTTTGAACATTAAGTCCAGGCCAAGGGGATTGGTCAACGGTGCTCTGATTCTTTTGTGATTGGACTTCAGTCAAAAATAACCTATTTTATTTTGACGATTAGATTTTTTGCGAGCAGCTCATAGGGCCTGCAGATGGCATTACATTGCAAAAATGAGATGCACACATCAACAAGTGGACAACTAGTGGTCAAGGGGCATTCATTCTGAACTGAAGGAATTTTATCATTTGTGATAGCTGCGTGGTGTTGTCTCAGTGCCGGTTGACTAATTATGAAGCTCATTCACATATGAAAGCCGCATAGCCTCCCGCAAAATGTTCGGTCCAGACAGAGACATTCAAATAAAATGTTTGAATAAAGTGAATTTGGAAAAACAACAAAAATGCAGCTGTGCGTTTGCTCCTTTTTCAATTTTAGCATGCATAACTTGCAATGGGTTTAGCCTATTTTGGACAAATATATAAAAATACCATAGGCCTAATGATAATAATAATAATAATAATAATAATAATAATAATAATAATAATAATAATAATAATAATAATAATAACCCCCCTTTCCAAACACAGGCACGCACACTCATTAAATCTGACCTTGCCCTTGCGCTTCTTCTGATCCCGTTAAGCATGAAGCGCTCGTCGTCCGCGCGCCCACTGTCCGTTGTTTCATTCCTTAGTTTCTTGCTGTCTGTGAAAGCAGCATCAGTCAAAGCCGAAAAGAGCTTTACGGCAGTCCAATGAGATAATCCTCGATTAGTCCCACAACGGGGAAATTTGCATTCATTAAAGTTTCTTGTTGGATCTAATTATGAATTTAATGACACGATTTAGGCTATTAACTGAGGAATCTGGCAATAGTTTAGGCTATAGCCTATCATAGGTCCTCGCTTGTATCATCGGGATATAGGCCAACTGATGAGAATGACAATTAGTCAGGCACTTAATAACTCAAGAATTATTAAGTGTCTGGGAGAAGTTCCACGTGAATCCTGACTTGGTCATCATCCCTCATCAATTACCTGTCATTCAGTCTACAAGTTGGACGGACAGGGGGCCTTATCGCTTAAAACGATTGAAAGGGAGAAAGACTTAAAGTCAGCTTTGTTCTGGTCGCCTTTGATCATGGTGACCGTCTGAATGTCTCCTGTTGACTTGGATGAGTTTAAACGAGTCAAAGTTCAGAAACACAGAACACACTGCCCCATCCCATGCTCACTTAGCCTAAATGGAGAAAATCGTCATTCAAAATGATGGCAGCAGGCTAGTTGCGCAAACAGGCAAATTTTTTTGTTGACCTTCAGCTCTTTTTGCCGCAGCTAACACTTACATTTTTCATAACAGGTCACTTTTTTTTTTACTGCTGTTTCTATGTTGTCTCCATCAAGCTACAGCTACACAGTGGTTTCAAGCCGCCACATCAACTCAACAACTGGAAAAGAGAAATTGAATGCTATGCTCCTAATTTAGGCTACCTGAGCATTTGCGGCAATTTCTCTGTGTTCAAATATTTGTCATTCATGTTTTTTTATGGATTGAGTTTGCTGCTATGACAAACAATTGCAATTTTTAAATAAACAGGTTGTCTCTGTGGTTGTGTTCTGACACCAGACTATAAACTGTGTTGGATGGACTTCAGAAAGACACAGGTGAAAGAGGAACAAAGAAGCTTTTAACAGAAGATTTGGTCTGAGACTTGAGTGGTGCGCGATAAGACCTGTGACTAATGGCATTTGAGCACGTGTTGCTCTCCCCTTCTATGTTCATCTTCCATGTAGCCTTTATTTCTCTGGAACAAGCCTCATTTCTCACACTCTTTCTCCAATGTCACTGACATTATGTTATGTTCAGTGAGCAGTGAAGGTATAGGAATAGCTGAACATATAATAACAATAACTGGCATCTCTTAGACAAACCTATTACAGCACCTGGGTTCTTATCTTGATTTATCTTCCAATGAGGTAGTGGCTCTTAGCCAGCTGTACTGTGCTCTGCATTTATTGACACTGGAAGCTAACACCTCAAAACTTTTCTGTTCACAAGTCCAGTCTGTATTTTAATCCTGTCTAAGTAACAACCAGATGAACGCAGCATTTGTGGTCTCATATAGGTCTACCATATGGTACCAAAAAAAAAGTTACATAGCAAATCTATGCCTTTACGGCACATGTGTCAAACTTGAGGCCCGGGGGCCAAACCCAGCACTTTGCAGAATTTAATTCGGCCCGTGTATCAATTTAGGTTCACAAAAAATGTTGGCTCGTCTTGTTGTTCGCCAAACCAAAAGGACAGGAAACTTTTCAAACTATTATTACACGACACTCAGAGAAGAATTTGGCAGATTTGCCGACTTTGAGACTCCAACAGAACCAGAGAGTTTTCATGTTTAGGCTGTGAAACAGGTTGTAAAACATGTAGTCATTGTTTTGCTTGATTTGCTAAACTCTATGATGACTAAGGAACACTTTGCTGACTTTTGTAGGGCTTTATGTCGACCAAAGTTCGGCAAAAGTAAAAAAAGAGTGACATAGATACATACACCGTCGGACATCGAAAACCATGACCAATGACAAAGGACCTCTCTGCTGAGTTCAAAGATACCCCACACAATGGTCTACCTTAAATGGTGCAAAAGGCATAAAAGGGGGCGTGGTCTGAGTACATGGGCGTGGTTAAAGTATAGGGGGCGGCCACACATTATAAGTTTCATGTAAATCGGATGATGTTTGTCATATAAGGCTGATTTCCTGTTGCAAGCAAAAATGTACTTTTGGTTATAGCGATAATCAAAAGTAAATTTTTGCTTATAGATGTCCTCAGGCCTAGACCCTTGTCAAACATGAGAAATTTTGGACAACGTACACTCAAGTTACAACAACTTCTTCGTTCATCGATAAATGCTCAAAATTGCCGCCACACCCACACCGTTGGACAAAACGGTTTAGAAATGATGTTCGGGTTCCGGTCAGGCTCAGTCACATCAGCGCGATAAGGCATTGAACATTTTAAATTTAAAACAGCGTATTAACGTGCGCTTGTTGCCCCATGTGCACTTATACAGTTGCTTAATAAAAGCGGGCTTTCCACAGAAATAAACGTACATGTGTCATTAGTATGGGAAAAAACGAGATTTTAACTGTGTCGGGCTCGGACATAAATATCTTAATGCCTGTCGGGCTCGGGCCGGGTTCGGTTACTGCTCCCTCGGGCTCGGACAGAAAAATGCGTCCCGATCCGTACTCTAATGTGTACCACGTTTCGTTATATGTTAAACGTAAGGCAGGGGCTAAATTTTTTTTATTTTGTAGGGGGCACTAGCGAGCCATTTTTGTGTGCCTATTCCCGAAACCCTTAAAATACGTACATTTTCACCAGGCTTGATGCGACCGCCAATTTTGTTGAGTTTTTGAGTATGTTAAGCCCATCAAAAAGGCGATTGATTTGCCGGAAGAAGAATTCCTTCAGTTTAAATAGGGCCTTCACCGCTGTCGGCGCTCGGGCCCTAATGATGAAATAAAAAGCGTCACACAGTAATACAGTCAAAGATATTTTACTTTTTTTCGATGCATGCATGTCAATAAACTCGACATGTCTGGCCCTTGATGTGATTCTCTTTTCCAGTTTGTCCTTTAGTGAAGATGAGTTTGACACCACTGCTTTATGGCATCTGCAGCACCTGCAAACTGTTTATCTTCCTATACCTGGCAAACAGATTTATATGGTAGCCTCCATACTGTAACCATATCAAAGACATCTGCCTGGAACTACAGTTAAACAATAACTAATGCAGCCTATAACGTATTAATTACTTTAAACAACAAGATATCGGCAGATGGCGGCCCACCAAGAGCCTGGTTCTGCCTGAGGCTTCTGCCTGTTAAAAGGAAGTTTTTCCTCGCCACTGTCGAACCTGATGCATGCTCTTGGGGGGTATTGCTGGGTCTCTGTAAATTAGAATGTGGTCTAGACTTGTAGATCTGTAAAGTGTCCTGAGATAACTTCTATAATGATTTGACATTAGAAATAAAAATTGAATTGAAAATTGAATTGAATATGAAAGGCCAAGCCATTTGGAGGCCAATTCTCACTGCCAGTCCTAACAGGGTTCATTATCTTCTTTAAAGGGAAATTTCACCCAAATTCCAAAAAACAAGTTTTCTCACTTTCTCACTTACCCTCCATAGTTTGGGTTTTTATTTGTCCCGCTTTGAAGATATTGGTCTTCCAACCTAAATTAACAGAGGTGAATAGAACTCACTGCACTGACTACGATTAAATGAAAATCAACAGCAACTTATTTTTATTGGAACTTCTATTGAAGAAACCGTTGAAAGGGTGTTCCGTAGATTATTCCGATATTTTGTTATAATCTTGTAAACTACTCATTTTGAAGGCATCATGATGAAATGATCCACTCTTCAACAAAAGGAACCGGTCATTAAATGCGCAAAAGATTTCTGAGTGGCAGTCCTGCTGGGAAATACGACACCTTAACCAAAACCAGAGGGAGAGAGAGAAATTGTTACGTTCAAAGCATTTTATTCCGTCAGAAAATCCCTCTATTGTATTGAAGTGGAGCAGATGGTTTCCTGGGAGGGAATATGGGCATCAGCAGAACTAATTTCTGCTCCTGGTCCGACAGACAGACCGGCCTGCTGCTCGATTCTTAACCAGCACAACAGCTGTTGGTGAATTAAACACCAGTTAAGACTCATTTTTTTAAGCTATTAGCCTCTTGAAGTCTTACAACGTGAACCCTCCCCACCTTACTGGCTGAATTGATTACACATGCAAAGAGGGGAAAACAACTAAGGCTGTGTCTATGGTGAAGTAACTAGTTAAGCCCTAAGCCCTAAGTCTTAACGAACATGTACCAAACAAAGCTGACAAAATGATGACAGATGTGAACTTCATACACTTTCAAATGAAGGCATGAGAGATATGAATATAACTATATAACTGGGACCCTTTAAAGTATTTTCAAAATGATGGTGATAAATGTTTCACAAGAAGCTATTCCCCTTCCGTCTTTCATATAGGCAACATGCCAGTACATCCCATTAAGATTAAAAATGCACTAAAAATTTTTTAAGTAATTATAGTGATAATCTTCCAGTGTGAAACTGTTACAGTTTAGATTTTCTGTAATTATGATAGTCCCGATATAGGCTAGCTTTAAAGACAAACAAAGATGGCGAAACCTGGGCTGAAAGAAAGAATTATAATTGAGATTGTTGTATTTGTTTCAGCTGCATTGGGTTAAAAAATAAAGAAAAGTTTATATAATACATTATATAAGCTTGTCTTTATTTATTTTTTAATCATTGAAAATACGTTTGTATAGCCTATATTATTTCTAGCAATGTGTACTGTTATTATTCAGATTCCATCAAGAGTTAGCTAAATGCTAGCTTTTTGTATGTTGTAGTCTTATAAAACAGTAATTCATCAAATTTGTTTTACATTTTCTTTCCCCAACCTATAACATGTGATTAACTGTTATCAGTACCAGCTAGCCTGCTACTTTAACCTAGCTCGTAGATTTGGTTAGCTTGCATGCTACATGAAACTTTATAAAATGCTCCTGCATGGCATCACACAGCTACTGTTGTTTTACTCACAAGAGACCAAAGAGTTATTTTTGGTGGGGGTAACTATTAATTACAAAGTGCAGCAGGTGTGATGGAAAAATTGTGTTTAATCAAAGTCTTAGTTGTGACGCCATTCTTTTTTTTTAAACTGTATTATGCCATAATGGTATATGCAGCTAATTGATAGCAACCAAAGTTGACCAGTATGTCACAACTGTATGAAAAAAAGTGTGTAGAGAAGACAAGGACAAATACATTTGTTCATATTAATACGAAGGAATTAATTCAGTATTTGTAGGCACATCAATACCATGATCTAAAGAGACAGAAGGCTGCATATTCTTAAAGTTGCATAATCACACCCATTGTTTTGTTTTGTAACAATGAAAATGGATGTCACTTTTGCCATTGCTCAACACTAATGTGTCCATTTTATCAGCGTCTGAGTGGGAGGAAGGAGGAATTGCAACAATGTTGGAAGGTTTCTGCCACAGAAAAATAAAGTCCCATGTTTGCAATGGAGAGGAGGGAGCCAGCATATTAGAGTGACACAAGCTTGTGAACAGGTGATATGTCACTGCGGAAATACTGTAATCTGTTTCAATACTTAGCTCAGTAAATCAATAGCCAATCATTTGTTCCCTCTGCACTCTGTCTCACTCCTGTTTGAGCCCACTCGCTCACTCCCTCTCTGTCTGTCTCTCCGTGGTCCTCGGGCCGGAGCATCTGTTTCCAGGCAGTGTGGAACAGAGTGGATTAGCAGGGCCTTCGGTGTCGAAGTGCGGCGACAAGCATTAAAGCCATATTAACTTTCCATTAAACATCACCTCACTCTGTCGAGGGAGAGAAAGACACAAGCCCTGGAGAAAAGCTCCTTAGAGAAAGAGAGAGAGAGTGTGTGTGTGTGTGTGTGTGTGTGTGTGTGTGTGTGTGTGTGTGTCACCCTCCCTCAATGCACCTGTTCTCTCAATGTACTTTTTTTTGCACTGGAAAAGACAATGCAGATACAATATATATACAATACCTACTGAATGACAACTTGGAACATTTTACATTTAGACTCACTGTAGTTCTGTTATGGTAAATGTCAGTGACATAAGACTTTAAATATAGCTTATGCAGTTTCTGAAGCATTGACAAATACAAGTTTTTATTAGAATATTTATCATATTTTTCAAAAAAAAATTTGATATACTATCTTAATGTTTCCAAATACTATGGATGTTAAACAGATTAACAATTTACGTAAATTAAGAAAAGAATGTAGCCTAACGGAATAGGGATTTGTTGATTTCAAGACATTTACTATAAGGTAAACTCACTGAAAGTGAATTTCATGTTTTAAAACTGCTCTTACTGCCAATATTTATATTAACAATGACTCAAATTATGTGAAAGATAATGTCACTCTATTGATGAGCACAGAGAGAATTATCACCAACACTGTGTTTACCCTCAGTGTCTTTCAAGTTATTACGGTTTTACTGTCCTTATGATTCACCGTTCTCATCAACCTCATTTTCAGCAGCAGAAGGCAGCTGTTTTCAGCCAGAAAACTCTGATAAAACCCACTGTACACTACATGACAAGTGCCTGATATTTTTCTTTAAAGTTGGTAGGGACCAAAGCAAGGCTATAAGGTGAAAACAAGGGGACATAAAGGGAGGTGGGATCTGCTAAAATGAGATAAGGAATGAGATGATGGCATCATTTTTCAGTTGATGTTTCTTAGCCACCACATGAATCCTATTGAATCTGGCAATCCCTTGTATGTTCCTGTAGCGCCACCAGCAGGTCGAAGTTTTTCACATTTCCTGTGAAATATTTCAAAATCAACAGGACGGATTGTCACAAAATTAGGTTCAAACATAAATGGTTACCAGATGAGTCCTTATGACTTTGGTCCTCTAAATCTTTTTCTAGCACCACACTTTGAGGTTAATATTTGTGGCTTGGAGTGAAATGTCTTGCCAACTGTTGCATGGATTACCATGACATTTGTTACACAAATCCAACTCACCTCAGGGGTAAATCTTAAATCACATTGGTGACCGCCTGTGACTTTTCATCTGGTGCAAGAATCAGGTCAAAAATCTGATTTGTCTGATACTTTGGTAAATGCCTATGGAATTAATGATAATTTATAATGGGGTCATGATTTTCCAAATCCACAATTCAATTTGACTTTCAATTTTAATGTAATTTTACAATTTCATTTTTTCCCCCCAGCAATGACAGCACTAAGAGCCACTAGAAGGCAGAAGGGTTCTTTGCGGCAACATTTTGAGTTTTTCAGCGCCTACAAGGTGCAATTGAACGAGGGGCACCTGAATGCACCATGAAGTACTGTCGGAGCCCACAAGCTTTCTTACTGGTCTGTTTACATATATCACGGGAAAGGAAAAATGTTGCCACACCAGCGAACAGGTGGATTGTCCTGTTCTTTTGTTTCTCCGTCATCTTCTACTCCGGTAGTGCAGCTTCTGGCTACTGGTAAGCTAACGTTACCCTGTGTCTTTAGCTGCATGCTACCAGCCGGTGAGCTACGCTGTGTGTGTTGTTGTTCCTTTCTTCGGATGTGCGCAAGTAGTATGAGAGAAAAAAATACTGGGGGAATTGCCAATCCTCATTTCGATGGAGTTTCGATTTAAAATTGAAAACGTGACACCCATAATAATTTAGCATAATTATTTGACAGCATTGCTATCTAGAAAAAGCTAAACTAAGATGGTAAACATTGTATAAACAATATACCTGCTTAACATCGGCACGTTAACATTCTCATTTTTGGCCGGGTTGGCTCAGTGGGTAGAGCAGGCGCACATATATTGAGATGTTTATGCCTCGACGCAGAGGTCCAGGGTTCGAATCTGACCTGTGACGATTTCCTGCATGTCTTTCCCCTCTCTCTCCTCTTTCTCACCTAGCTGTCCTATCAAATAAAGGCAGAAAAAGCCCAAAAAATTATCTTAAAAAAAGAAATTGTCATTTGGTCCTGTTAGCATGCTGACATTACCATTTAGCTCAATGTACAACCTCACAGTGCTGCTAGCTGTAGACTCTCAGATTTGTTATTTACCATGGTGCTATTGCTCATTCTTAATACCCACCTTTGTTAATTGCATACAGCCACGGAATCTATGATGCATCACTTGTATGCCTGATAAGTTTTGCCTGGAATGACTGGCACTGGCTGGATGTGGGAATTACAATTGTATTAGCAATCTTATAGAGAGTTCTTAGCAAATGTTTATTGACATTATTTTATTTTACAAATCAAACCAACATCAAGGCCTTGAAATTTCTTTTAGAATGTTTTCATTCTATTTAATTTCCTTCCCAACATGTTCTGTAAAGTGAGTACCAGAATGCAATCTCTGGACGCTTAAATGAACATCTCACTATAAAATACTCACTTGCCAGTGACCAACCCCATGAATTTTCATCAAGCAGTGTGAGAGTGTGAGAACATCCTCAGCATTTTGAATTCATACAATAAAAGTAAAACTTGACCGAAGCGATAAGCCCATGTTGCTGACAAATATGAGAAATTGCTCGCCTCAGTGTCCCCCATCACAGCCTCGGGACACTTGTGACATAGAGCACGCTCACTGAATGCTCATTAGTTGTAGATTGGTCATGGGAGCTCAGAGCAACACATCGCTGTGCTAACAATCTTTCCCCATTATAAGAGCTTCCATTCTTCTATTCACTGCCCATTCTGCTCTAATCTTATTGGATTCTCATAACGTTCTGCGGCCCTTCAGCGGGAGGCTTAAAGCACCTGGCAGGTTGTTTAGAGGGGAGCTTGTAAATGCCTGTGGTTAAAATGGGCTCTGGGGCCCAAACACAAGCCAAGCACTACCGGGGAAGAGGGGAGGGGGACCGATTTGGTTGTCAAGTCCAGTTTAAATTTTGGTGTTTGTCAGGGGTGTGGGGAAGGAGAAAGTGACCCAGTGCTCACACCAACCTGTTGCTTCAGTTTACTTCTGTTTTTTTCTCGTGCTTTTCAGATGGTGTTTTGGACTAAGCATCAGCTTTGAACTAGAGGAAAATTATAGTGTGAACCACAGGTAATAATTGCACAAATATTTATTCAAATTTAGCCACCACTTTACCAGTGACTCACGAAATATGCTGTATATTTGTTTTAAAAAAAAAAAAAAAATTAGCTTAACAGCACCTATAATCAAAATATTTTTAATAACAATGTATCACATGATGATGTGAAAACAATGTGACAATGTGAAAGTGGTCACTCATAGTGATGAACCTACAGATAATTTACACCTGAATCTGCAGCTCCCCTCGGCTTTCCGAAGCTTCAAAGTGAGTTTCAGCTCATTGTTTAGCTTTCCAGTGTGTAACTTTACTCTTTTAGTTCACTGTCACCGCTCTCATAGTTTTCAGCTGGAGCAGGCAGCTGTTTTCTGCTCCGGACTAAACGGGGAAGTTAGAGACTAGCTTATGAACATATTTAAGCATTTAACGGATGAGAAGCAAGATATTTCCCTTAGGAGTTAGAAGAGACCAAAAACAGAGCTAAAAAAAACTGTGAATATTGTGCACACTTACATTTGCCAGGTGGCCAAAAACATGAATCCAAATGAATGATCATTTTGCTCCATAACTGCTGGATGTGTAAATAAGAAGCTGTCAATGTTGTGTGTTCACAGCTTGTTTCTGCTGCCCCCCCAAAACATAAAAAAACATTACATGTTTAAATCAAACACTAATGGTATGTATTTATGTTGATATGGTTGTGTATGTATATATATATATATATATACATATATATATATATATATACATATACTTAGTGGTAAACTGGTTCAGTCCAGTTGGTTTTTTAGACTTTAAGTAATTTTTTTATGAAAAAGATTAATCCATTTGTTCACCAATAATAATTGATAATGATAATTTTATATATATATATATATATATTTATATATATACATTTTTCTTAACCTTTATTGGATGAGGGAGAGAGGGGGGTATGGCAACAAAGGTCCCCAGCTGGAAATCGAACCGGCAACGTGCAGTTATGTGGAGACATAAATAGAAGCAGCCCGCACCCTCTCCATTTATTTATTTATGGTCCAATCATATTATTAGCAATAATTCACAAAGAATTAAATTTGTTACCAGCCGCAACAGCAATGCTGGAGTCTGTGTGTGTGTGTGTGTGTGTGTGTGTGTGTGTATGTGTGTGTGTCTGTCTGTCTGTCTGTGAACAGATTTTATCACCAAAGTCACAAAACTTTACAGGTGTGTAGTTGATATCCGAGTTCGAAGGGCCGAGTTGTGAGGAAGTTGTTTTATTCGGGCGCCCGTTTAGCCTGGGTTCGGGTCTGTCCTGCGACCCTTTGCTGCATGTCATTCCCCTCTCTCTCTCACCCCTTTCATGTCTTCAGCTGTCCTGTCAAATAAAGGCCTAAAAATGCCCAACAAAATAATCTCAAAAAACAAAATGGCTAGCTGTCTGCTTTTACCCTGCAGAGACTTGAGAAATGGTTAACCATAATCCTCATAAATCGACAAGAGTTTAAAATTCCAACACAAAGGAAGCCTAAGGCAACGGATATCAATGAATGAAATCCATTTCTGTCTGCAATGGAGCAATCCCAGAAGTGTAATGTCAAGGATATAAACTAGCTTGTCGGTTAACAGTTAATGACCGGTTAACGAGGGTCGGCTGTCAGTCAATACAAAAACTTTAAATTACCATCCCTACAAACATGTGATTCAGGGTGTATCTACGTAGGCTACATTTATGGCTAACTGTGTGAGTGGAGATTAGGCTTGTCCAAAACCAGATACGAAACAGTTACGATGGCATATGCATGCTGCTGCCGTGGACAAACTTAAGATAGTCTTTGCATGCTAAAAGAATCAGTAATGGTTTAGTCTCGCTTTGCCAGACCTACCTCCACAGCGCTGCGGAGGAAGGTCTGGCTAGTCCACACAGCATTCTGGGATGGGAGAAAAACGTGCTCTGATTTATTGCCATTTATTTAAAGGTCCCATGGCATGAACATTTCACTTTATGAGGTTTTTTAACATTAATATGAGTTCCCCCAGCCTGTCTATGGTCCCCCAGTGGCTAGAAATGGTGATAGGTGTAAACCGAGCCCTGGGTATCCTGCTCTGCCTTTGAGAAAATGAAAGCTCAGATGAGCCGTTTTGGAATCTGCTTGTTATGAGGTCATAACAAGCAAGGTTACCTCCCCTTTCTCTGCTTTGCCCGCCCAGAGAATTTGGCCAACCCATGAGAGAGAGACATCATGGCTTTCAAATGAGAAAAGTGGCAGTTGGTCAAGGCCACACCCCCACCCTCCACCTTGCCCCTCCCACTCTCAATCCTCAATAGCTTCAGACACAGAAATGGCACATACTAAGGAAAGCTCATTGTGGGACTGGCTCTAGTGGCTGTAGTTCTGCACCAAAGCTGAATTTCGGGAAAGAGACTTCAGATACAGTATTAGGGGACCACTAAGGACTATATAAAAGCATCCAAAGAGCACCATGTCATGGGACCTTTAAACCAATCATAATCATCATGGGCGGTGCTAATGCTGTGTTCTATTATTCTCAACGAACCGACTCGGCCCTCAGATATGGCGTCACTTCCAGACTTCAAATGTTCTGGTAGTTTTGCGCGTCCAGAAAGCTGTTGTTGCGGTAACACATGCCTGAGTACCAGACGCTGTTAGCAACGCTAGCCACGTTTAGCAACACCCGTTTGAAACAAGTCTTCATTCAATATTGCACTCACAACAAGAGCGATTCCCATACCCACAGGCAGTGATACGGACGCAGTAAGGTATTGCAGTAATACGAGTGATTGAAATCGTCATCTAAACTACCAAAGCGGTCCAAAAACAATGAAAACAATTCATACTTTCACACAGGGCGCAGCCATCTTGGATTCTTGAATTCTTGCTCGGTGTCCTCTGAGTTGGACCGAGCGGGACAGTTCGCCGTCCGAGTAAAGGGGGCGTGTCGTGCGTGTTGCTAGGCAACGTCCTGTCTTTCTCGTCGGAACTCTGACACGGATAGCTAATAGAACACACCTTAAGCGCCGCAAGGAGCCCCGGTGCTGCTGCAAAATAACCTTGGGAAGGAACTTCTTTGGGTGGAATATGTGTACATTCAAAACTCAGATTGGACAGATAGTCTAGCTAGCTGTCTGGATTTACCCTGCAGAGATCTGAGGAGCACTTAACCATAGTCCTCATGAATCCACTGGAGTTTAAAATGCTTACACAAACAAAACAGAAGGTAACGGACATCCGGCCGAAAAGAGTTAAATCTGGGGACATTTCCGGCGGCAACGGAGCAATCACGGAAGTGGAACGTCGTGGATATAGACTAGTAATGGTTTACCTTTTTTTTAAATCCCAAAGATTTTACTTCAAATAACCATAATGTAAACCACATATGTTTACATTTTAGAAAGACTGCTGAAAGAAACTATCAATAAGAGAGTCACAAAAGCTAGTTGAACAGAGGCAAGTTCAGAGGTGGCATCAGGACTTTATGTTTCTATAAAGACTAGGTGGAGTTCCATTAGTCCTGATGAGAGTCACTAGACAATAAGAAATAGATGAATGTCTGGGTCTGGATATAGTAGGAGTTATTCCAGTTCAGAATACACAAAATGAATACTGTGTTCCAGCGCAGCACCATTCCTACATTCAACATAAATTGTTCTATAATGCAATACATGGTCATCAACAACTTGAATCCTTCCCAATGGGCCTAAACCTGATTGAATTGGGGTCGTCCCTGTGTACTGACTTAGAAGAAACTTTTTCTGTGGAAGTTGCCCACAGAAACATCACCCAGAATTTCTTTACACATAGACTTCCTGTCTTAGTGCTGTGTATATTATTATATCAATAGCTATTCATCTCCACTGCTAGCTTGGGGCCTTTGAATAGTTCAGAGGGGATTTTGTTTTAGCCTGGGGAAGCACCTTGTCCAAAGGCCTGTATTAAACCAGGCTGATGGGTTGAGCGTAGGGTTGAGGGCAGGGACTCAGAGCTAGCTGAGGTGAAGAGACCAAGGTTAGCGCTAGGCTTAAAGATGAATACGGCCAGTCTTATTTCTGAGGCGGGCTGAATACAAGGACGCCAGCGCAGCACTGCATGGCTAGCAGGTATTGAGGCGGGCCACGCCACATAATTGGATTGAACGCCGGCCACGGTATTTATGTCACTTCTCGTCTTGTCAATCCCATAACAGGCATGGCAACGGCGTGGGGATCTCCCATGGTGACGGGACTTTGCCTTATTCAGATAGAATGGAGAGAAAAGGGCCAAGCCTCATTTAATTCACGTTTAATTCTCACTCAAACCGTTTTAAGGGCTGATGTTATTTGCATAACTGGGAAAAAGGGACTCTGCCTTTTCAATGTCCCTGTGTGTGTGTGTGTTGGTGGGGGGTGGGGGGTGGGGGAGAATGGAGAGAACAGGAACAGTGTTGTAATTGAAAGTGTATTGTAGGCTTATATATGCATATGCTGAGGGACAAGCGTTCTCACACGGATCAGCAGACAGAGAGATTCTGTTGCAGTACACTCATGCGTACTGCTGTTTATCTACAGTTTCAAATCATTTATGTAATGGCATTTCTACACAGCGTGACACAGTTACATCTCCCCATTGTTAGATCGCCACATTGAACAAATACAAAACTATTTTGCCATAGAAACACTCCTTATAATAATAATAATAATAATAATAATATATTTAATGAAAATAGTCCCTTTTACATTCACAAATTTGGCAACAGTTTTTTGTAAATTCCAAACCCCAGTTCAGCTTCCATTGGAAATGCATTAATTTAAAATGCAGTTTCAGAACAGAGACTGAAGCTTTAACTTCAATAATCTCTCTGGAGAAATTGGTTCTTACATACACAGAAAATAACATCAAAATGAAATATAATAATAAATGGGAAGTATCATGGATACCACAAAAAAATTGTGCAGACGTCAAATGCAAGACGCCAAGATGACACTTTAAGAGCAACTAGCGGGGTGAACGGTTATTACGACTCTCTCTCTCTCTCTCTCTCTCTCTCTCTCTCTCTCTCTCTCTCTCTCTCTCTCTCTCTCTCTCTCTCTCTCTCTCTCTCTCTCTCTCTCTCTCTCAGTTCAATTCAATTCAAATTGCTTTATTGGCATGAATGTCAGAAATAACAATATTGCCAAAGCATCAAGGATAATAATGTGAGAAGAAATACATACAATTCTCTCTTTCAATTTAAATTTTCAATTTTCAATTTCATGTTGCTTTATTGGCATGACAAAAAAATACATCTGTGTTGCCAAAGCATAAGAACAAACATACATATAAACAACAAGGAGTAAATACATCTGATATAATAATACAAGTAAACAGGATAATTATTATATAAATGCAGATACTAAACAAATTCTGTGCATGTCCCTCAAAGGGTACGTTTAAACAATAATATATATATATATATATATATATATAAAAGAATAGAAATAAATAAAATAATCGAAAAATAAAAATGATTATATATACAATTTTCTATTTATTTTGCCTTGTATTGTGGCAGGAGAAGACATATTTATTTATTTTTATCTAACCCTAATAAAAAATGAAGCTTTTTGTCCTCAGTGTAGGTAGTGAAGCCTGGTAAATGTTTTTCAAATTTTTGGAAATATTTGGTTCTTAAGCCTTCATATTTGGGACATGTACATAGGAAATGTAATTCTGTTACAATTTCCTTTCTTTCTCTCCAACCGGTTGAGGCAGATGGCAACCTGCCTAGAGCCAGGTTCTGTTCTAGGTTCGATGAAGTTTTTCGAGATGGCGCCCTATCACCCCCACATCGAATTGCCTAAAATATAAACTGTGTATATATACATATTATATATATATATATATATATATATATATATATATATATGTCAAAATGTATATATGGTATATAATATATATTATATTATATATTGATATATGTCAAAATGAACATAATAACAAGTTAACGCAAATTCCTTTTAACCCCACTCATTCTGTGATTTGAGCCTTGGGCTGCTCCGTAGTTTGGGAAATCAGGAAGCATGGAGCTGTAACGCTGACAACCGTAAGGAGCTATGTGATAACATCCATTGGATCACCAAACATGCCATTCGCCGCGTGGCTCACTGCAGAGGAGTGAAGTGCAAATGATCCGTGATGCCTTCAGCTACACCGAAATAGATAAAGAAGAGTCTTTTGAATGGCAAGTTGAGTTTCAAAGCCCTTCCAGATGGTTCTCTCCACAAGACTTAAGTTATTTGTATATACTGATGATGTTAATTGAGTTACCACCAGAGTACGCCGAGCCTCAAAATATCCCTTTTAAAGCACATTCAGAACAGATAAAAACTAAATAGTGTGACTAATTTGCGATTAATCGCGTGTTAACTATGGACAATCATGCGATTAATCGCAATTAAATATTTTAGTTGATTAACAGCTAATTTAAACCACCAAATACCAAATATTTGCCTCCCAAAGCTAATGAAATTATTAAAACTCACTTATACATAAATTATTCCCCATAACAAACTATCCAACAAGCATACTGTGAAAGGAAAAACAATAACATATCTAAAAATAATGACACATAAATGATAAAAAGTTTATGAATCAAATGAATTGACTCTAAACCAGGATATTCTGAGACTGACAGGGTCTTGACGTTTGTCTGGATTGACGAACGGTTCGTTTACCTGATAGTTTAAAGTCAACACAAAGAATTGAGTTGACTTTAAACTCCAGTTGCATCGAGGAAACATTAACAGAAACCTCGGAGCAACGTTACACGCTGAAAATGGCAAGTTTTGAAGAAGATTTTGATCTAAAACAAGACAGGCCTGCTTGGTTCTTTTCGTGGAATAATTGTAAACATTTACAAAGAATATGTTTACCGCTTTTACTCTCTAACTGGGACGCTTTTGGACCTATTGGCGGGGATTTGCTATGGACAAAATACACACAGTGACACACTGGTAAGAGCAACGTGTATGTTTAAAAGTTGTTTCAGTCGTGAAACAAAAAACTCAGATTGGACAGATAGTCTAGCTAGCTGTCTGGATTTAGCCTACAGAGATCTGAGAAAAGGTTAACCGTAGTCCTCATAAATCCACCGGAGTTTAAAATGCCAACACAAAGGAAGCCCAAGGCAACAGATATCTGGCCTAAATGAGTGAAATCCGGCGGAATTTCCAGCGGCAAAGGAGCAATCCCAGAAGTGGAACGTCGAGGATATAGACTACCAAGGTCCCTGCAGGGAACTGGACCATTCCTGAAAATGAACATGACATGTTACAATAGGGTTACAGGGTTACAATGGGGTTCCCAGCACCCCTAACTAATACCACACTTCCTAACTCCAGGCTTGCATATCATGTTTTGTTGTTGTTGTTTTTTAATAAAAAAAATGTACATTACTGATTATGTTTATAAGCCAATGTCTTTGGAAAAAATATTAGGAGGTCAGACTCAACCACTTTTTGTTAGATTTAATGCTCAAAGATTCTTTTATGTCGCTGCAACAAAAAAAACAATCCTCTACCTCTAAATCCTCAAAACTTTTCAACAAATGTGTGCCAAAAATAGAAATTATAATTACCCAAGAGGTTCAAAGGGGTTTCAATTCAATTTAATTCAACTCAATGAACCTTATTTATCCGTTAGGAACTACATTTGTGCAGAACATCAGTGCGTGTACAGTTCACATACCCAGTAACACAACACAATATACCACACACATGACATACCACCAGTCCAACAGTGGTCAGTAGGTAAAACTGGCAAAGCACAATACATGAAGAATAAGTAATAAAAACATATATAAATAAATAAACAAATAAAGAGATCACCTACTCATAAGTCTGATAGATGTTAGTCTCGCATTGCCATACCTCTCTCTACAGTGCTGCGAAGGAGGGTCTGGCTAGTCCACACAGCATTCCGGGATGGGAGAAAAATGTGCTCTGGTTTATTGGCATTTCTTTAAACCAATCACAATTGCCAACAGTGCCTCTGCAAAATAGCCTCGGGAAGGAACTTGTTTTGGTGGAAATTTGTACTTTCGAAAGTTGTTTTAGTTGTGCATGACAAAACTCAGATTGGACAGATAGTATAGCTAGCTGTCTGGATTTACGTTGCAGAGATCTGAGGAGCAGTTAACTATAGTCCTCATGAATCCAACACAAAGAAAGCAGAAGGTGACGGACATCTGCCGTAAAATGAGCGACATCCGGCGGAACCTCCGGCGGTACCAGAACAATCCCGTAAATGAAACATCGTCGATACAGAGTAGATGGGTGTAGGCACGAAATTCGACATGGCTCTCTTAGTCCTGAATGTGAGTGACCTGTATCTCTGGCTTGAAGGTAGAAGACTGTTTTGGCTGTGCAGTGTGTAAGTGGTGTCTGTGTTCCTTTTAGTTCTTTTATCGTAAATACTGATCAGTGGTTCCTGCTTCATCCGGTTATATTACTGCTCATTTATATGATTTGATTATATTGGTTTAACATAGGGTAATGGTTACTTGTCACTTCTGTTTTTGGGCCATAGACACATTGACAGACAATCTAATCTAATCATTGAAAATCATCCTCCCCTCTCTGCCTGATGTGATATGACTCTCTTTAAACCTGAACCGCCTTCTACCTAACCCCCAGCCTTCTCCACTCCGGAATAATCCCTAGTTCAACCTTTGATTTTAACTTCAACTTTCTCCCCTTGATCCCGCCGTCTGCCTAAGCAGAGAGAGAGAGAGAGAGAGGGATAGAGGGAAGAGGGATAAAGTGACTAGTCAGCTTCCTGCTGCTTCTCTCTTTTTGTTCTTTGCTGGCTTTCGGCCCTTTAGCCCGGCTCTTTGCTCCCTGCATGCACACACACATGCACATCTGATATGCACACTCTACAAATGTATATGCTTGTGTGTGGTTTGATCTGGTTTCCTGGTGGACTCTATTGTGTCGGGGCAGGAAACGGCTAATCCAGTCAGATCCAACTCAGTCAGAGATCTGATGCTCATATAATCTGACTGGCAGGAGCACTACTTTGGTAAATATAAATAAAAATCTATCTGTCACATTTCTAGCAGGGTTGGTTTCTGTTGATAGATGTTATTCCTACCTCTTGAGTTGAGATATAAAAAATAAAAGCTTTCATGTGAATCAAGTGGAGTGAAACTGAATGTTAGACCTATACTATAACTCTTGTTCAGTAGGTGAAGTGAGGCTGTCAGTAAAAGTTAATTCATGTGCATTTTTAATGTTTTACAGTAAAGTCAACAGATAATTGGCATTTCAATACAAAATACTATGATATATTCCATAGCTTTAATGTATTTTAGTACTGTTTTGTTAAAGAATATGTGTTGGATGCAAGTGTATAATGCATATTTGAACCATTTAAAGAATCATTAAAAGGTCATAGTTATCATTTAATAACATTTTCTTTTGCAAAATATTAAATAGAACATTGTAAATAAAACAGTAATATGCATAGGTCAATTTTCCTATACTGTAGCCTACATTATTCACTCAAAGAGGATCATGTTACCTATCGTTGCTGTGAAAACCTTGTATGTCCAAAACCGTTGTTTTTCAGGAAATGAAAAATGGCTAATTTGAAAATATTTCATTGAGCTATTTACCTCACATGAAGTCAGATGAAATTGCCTCATCACTGTTTCATTATTTGTAAAAAACCCCAAGACAGAGGTAAAGGGTGGCCAATAGCATTGATGAATGAAAGAAAAAAAAAGACTGAATATGGAGATACAAGGTTTCTGCCCGACAGCAACGTTATGCATTGTAGAGATAAAAGGATCTGTAAATTGATCCATAAAGGAACAATGGTTATGCTCCTTGCTATAAAAGCAACTATCAAAATGAGCAATGTTTCCTTTGAAATGGATCAACAGGCCTTTTCACAGCAGACATTTTGACTTTTTATAGCAGGAAAAGCACAGGTGTTACTCATTCACCTTATGCTGCCCTGCCTCTTCCGGTTCCAACGGAATTGTATTCGTTCTTCCTGTTAGCATAGTGCTAGCGGTAGTTGGCGTTCTAACCGATGAATGAAATTTGGGAACATTTAGCTACACTGCGGGCGATCGGATGGTTTTACAGTACACAGGGTCTCCCACAGATTTAGAATATATTAGTGTGGCGCCTGGGTAGCTCACCTCGTAGAGCGTGCGCCCATATACAGAGGTTTACTCCTCGGCGCAGCGGGCCTGGATTCAACTCCAGCCTGTGGCCCTTTGCTGCATGTTATTTCCCCTCTCTCTCCTCTTTCATGTATTCAGTTGTCCTGTAAATGAAAGCCTAGGATACCCAAGAAGTAATCTTAAAAAAAGGAAAATATACATATATATATATATATATATATATATATATATATATATATATATAAAATTAGTGGTTGTAGCTGACAGTACATACCTTCAGTTAGCACCTGTAGCAATTCTAAATCAGCCAGCTCAAACCCCAGCACCGGGGTTCTGATCCCAGACCGCCCCGACTATCCATCGTATCAGCAAAGGTCTTATCTGTTTATAGTATTATATAAGTTAATAACCATTACATATTGCTACTAACAAACGATTATATTAAGATTTTAAGTACTTGTTTAGGTCCAGTTCATGAAATGCCAACAGACAGAAATAAGTTTTGATCCAGTTTTATTTTCATTGTTATTCATTTTAAAAAACCTTTATTCTATTGTAGTATATTAAAAACCTGTCAGAGCGCATGTTTAATTCAGTCAAGCTTGGCCCTCACCAGAGCGTAAAACATCAAACTGCATGAGAAACAAGATGGTGGAAATGCACAATAAACAGAAACACTATACATCATTCATAATTACAGTCCTTCAGTTGGTAAAGAACAATGGACTTAATGCTTTGGCAAGATGTTTATGTGCTATTACAATGGAGGAAGGTTATCACACTATCACATGGTGCAGGTAATACTCCTAAATGTATTCTGAGATTTCATTTTATAATTCTTTCTTTCTTATAAACTCTTTTCTAGCAGCAGGAGTGCCTTCCTGGGTAAAAAGACCACAGGGTCTTGTTGTGAGCAGAATGTAAAGTGCATTTTTCACAGTGAAGATATTCAAATGGCTCAAATGACTCATTTAAATATCCATTCTCAAAAAAACAAACACTCTTCATGTTACAAGCAGACTGACAGCCTCACAGAAAATCACCATTGATAGTACAAGCAGAGTATCGTGCCCATTATCATTAAAGAGAAATTCAAAAAAAAAGAAAATGATGAAAACATTTTCATTTCCTGTTTGAAAACTTTGTCAAGCCATTCTTTCTCGTACAACAAATGTGCACGGTGACACGCCACACACCAGATTATGGTCAGGGCGCCCAGCGTGAGTGCTATTCATTCTACTTCCTATTTCAGCTTTGTTTGATAATTTCACATGGACTAAAGTCAGCAGCCCACGCAAAAAAAAAAACTGTGCACGTGCGCGCACACACACACACACACACACACACACACGCACACACACACACTGAAATAAAGGAACAGCCGGGAGGATATCCCCGTTTCTTCCATATCAAGGCTCTTTTGAAAGCTTCGTCTCTGAGCTGAATGAGAGGTTCCACTGAAGCCATTCACCTCAATGATCTGCTCTGATCTACTCACAATCAACCATATCTGTCATACATGGCTAGGTCTGAGACCTAGGAGAGAGAGAGAGAGAGAGAGGGGGGTAGAAAGACATAGAAACACAGAAAGAAAAAGAAGGTAAGAAAGAAAGAAGGAAAGAATGAAAAAAAAAAAGAAAGAAAGAAAAATGTGTCAACTCATGCAAATCAATATGGTGTCTAGATGTGTTCACGTGCCACTCACACACACACACACACACACACACACACACACACACACACATCTAGGTTCAGCCCTGCCTGACCCAATCTAGGACGTAGCACACACACACACACACACAGCAAATCAATATGGAGTCTGGATACGTTCACGTGCCACACACTCTCTCCTCATTCATTCTCTCTCACACACACACACACAGCTGTTGGAACGTAAACAGCGAGTGGTGGGACACAGGAATGGTCTTTAGTTCTGCCTTTTCACAACCAGACAGTAATGGTATCAATTTACCATGGGCATTACCAGCATGAACACACACACACACACACACACACAGAGAGTGATACCTTAGTTAAAGGGTGATTTCATGGGGGTCTGTCTTGAGAAAGGAGAGGGAAGCTCATGTGTAAATCCCTGCCTCTCCGGTCCAGGTGCTTCTATGCTCCAATGCTTGTCAAAGTCAAGTGCAACATGTCAATGCAAGTATCAAGCTTTACTATTATTTGTTTGTGTTTCCTCCTGACTGAAATTAAATTTGCAGGAAATAAGAACCACAAGCTGTTTAAATGATAAAGTAAACCTTGTTTATTTTTACCGACCGCCTGTCGCTGTGAATGCAGGTGTTACTGCAGCAGACTGTGCTGTCTGTACCAGGGGTTGATGCCTAGACTGTATAATACCCCTTTCCCACTAACCAAAAAAAAACAACCACTTACACCCATCTGGCTTATATCAGCCCCAGCTCCAACTGGCAGTGATGGAAACAGGACACCCGGGTAGATACGCACATTTTCTGCCCTTTTCTGGCAAGATGCTGTGATGCGCGTCGGCAGGGAGTGTATGGTGTAGCGAGTGAGAGAGTGACGGTGAATTCAGAGCGATTGTTTTTTGCAGTTTTGTGCACCGCATCGGAAAAGCTGTAGCAGGAAAAGTTAACACTTTCCAGCACGTTCGTGATGTCGAACGTGACACACCAGAAAAAAAACTTGTCTACTGGCAATGGGAAAGCTAAGCTAAGCTAAAACTATTTTTAATTGACAGCTATGATCGACTCGCAAATGATCAGGTGGGTGTATGGGAAGGACTGTGCAGACTCTGGCTCCAGAGTTACAAGATGGCAGTGCCCATCTTTACTTGTGGGAGGACGAGGAGACGCATTTATATACATATACATATTTATTAACAGCCTGTGGTCTGTACTTTGACAGGCACTGTGCTGTTGCGTTACCCAGATTGGTGAGTGGTCGCTCCAGAATGTGACCGATTGCTTATTTCAATGCTCAGTCAACATTGAGATGCCAGTTTTAAATGTCCTAAATATAGACTATATTCTGCGTCATGCAAAAGTCAGGGAAATATTTGACATTGTTAATTCATGGGGAAACCGCATGTGCGTATCGCCACCATTAGTGACAAAGAGCATTCACACCTCCCGCCTGACTTTTGTCTTGGGAATATTAACTGCTGCCTGATTTGAGTCAGCAGTGCATGAGTTAAAATGTAAGGTCAATACTTCTTAGCTCATTAAAGGACTGAATGATGAATTCATTCTTAGCTTTTTTTTTTAGATCTGTTATACTGTACTATCTTTCCGATTTTACTTTTCTATATGCCTTTTTTACTAAAGATTCATCTAAGGGGTTTCCTGTCCAGCTCAAAAACAGTCCTGCATACGTATTAATATTAAATGCACATATATTATCAGGATCATTTACCATTATGTCCGGTTGATTGTGTTCATTGGTATATGTATGCATCGATGCTGCATGCATTTTCTGAGGCCCTGCTGTTTTCTGTACTTTATTGTAGTTAATGTTGTGGAGGGTTCTAATTCATATTTATGGTGTTGACTTTTTCTGTATGCTAGGCTAGGTTCATCCACAAACCTGATAATACAGGGATTTTTTGACTGCAATAACTAACTGACTGAGGGTCATGTCCAGTGTAAAACCAAAAGTCAACGGTCACTTGAAACGACTTTTACGGAGCTAAATCTGTGACATAGTTACATTTTCATTTTAGTAGTTTAGATCATAAATCACCACCAATCCCTGATTGTGTGTGTGTGTGTGTGTTTGTGTGTATGTGTAAAAGAGAGAGAGAGAGAGAGAGAGAGAGAGTGGTGTGTGTTTTGTGTGTGTGGCCTGCCCTCCCTACATCTCTAATCCCTGTGATAGAGTGAAGATCATGCAAAGCCCTCTAGCCTGGCCAGCCTCTCCACTTGGCCATATGTCTGGTTGCATTACATTCTCCTCAAATTATAATTCCCGTCATATACTTAAGAACCCCCTGGCCCCCCATCCATCCATCCATCCATCCATCCATCCATCCACCCACCCACCCATCCACATCTTTGTGTTAAGATAATTGTTGCTTTTCTCGTCGAAAACAGATAAGGAAATGAAGGGCAATCCTACGTGACCAATTGCATTTTGACGTAATTCCCTCATCTCCATCGAGGAGCACATAAAAAGTGAATTTTGTTAAACATCTAAAGTACCACAGCACGTTTCAGCAAAGTCCAGTTCCAGACTCATTTGTCAACCACTTAACTCAACTCCTATTAGCAAGGTTAGCACTGCTACACATTGTTGAACTTTTTAGCAACCACTTTGTATCCACTGAAGTCATGGGAAATAACATGAACTACCAGAGAACCGACTACATTAAATGTGACTCCATGTTAAAATAATTCATTTTGGTGTATAATATAAACCTATAGTGTTGTTCAATTATCCAGGAGACTTGTGTAAACAGCACGCATAGCATTCACACAAAAAAGCCTTAACTTGTAATTATGATTTAGGTATCTCATGATTATGAGACGTACTTTGAGAAAAGATCTCATAATTATGAGACAAGGTTAATATGGTTATCAATCATCAATATTTGATCAAACATGATGGCATGATGGATTGTTATGTCAACATTGCACATAATACCACCACATTTGGTGTAGTGTTGTCACAATACTGGAATTTCCAACTTTCAATACAACACCTTGAAAAATATCGATATATACGACACCACTTTTGATACCTTGGGGAATAATTTATGGGCTCGCTTGTATCATTTGTTAACCACAGCGCTGCGGAGGAGGGTCTGGCTAGTCCACACAGCATTCCTGGATGGGAGGAAAACGTGCTCTGGTTTATTGGCATTTCTTTAAAACAATCACAATCATCTTGGGCGGTGCTAAGCACTGGGCTGAGCCACGGTGCCTCTGCAAAATAGCCTCGGGAATGAACTTCTTTGGGTGAAACGTGTGCATGTTCAAAAGTTGTTTTAGTCTTGCGAGAGAAAACTCAGATTGGACAGATAGTCTAGCTAGCTGTCTGGATTTACCCTGCAGAGATCTGAGGAGCAGTTAACCATAGTCCTCATAAATCCACAGAAGTTTAAAATTCCAACACAAAGAAAGCGAAAGATAACAGACATCCGGCTGAAATGAAAGACATCCGTTTGAAATGAGAGACATCCGGCGGTATTTCCGGCAGCAACGGAGCAATTCCAGAAGTGGAACGTTGTGGATATAGACTTTTAATGAGCTAACACCATAACAGGGTTTTCCCTTGGTTCTTTGTGGGCTTAGGTGCTGTGGTTGTGAAAGAGGGGTCGTATGGTCGTGGGGATTGTCCTCCCCCAAGACAAATGTTATTTGACTAAAAACGTTTTTGTTAGACTATTATCATTATGATATTTATACAAAAAAAACCACAAAGGTTGTAGTTTTTCACATTACACACAGACATTAGCTAGAAGAAAAAAAATTACAAATATGTTTACTGATGAAGTAAGTGACATAGTGTCCTAAAGTGTCCTAAAGTAACCCTTCACATTTTTTGTGAGTGATCCCCACTGTGTGCCATAAAAAAAAATAAGATTGGTTAAACACGGCTTATAGTGAAGGGATTTGAACTGTGATTCTAACAGCTATCAAAATAAGCTTGCAATATAGTATGATAAAAACAGTGGCAGTGTTAAAATTTCAAAATATGTTGAGAAACATTGATGATATATATCATTAAAAGAAAACTTTGGAAAGTGATAAAATAAAAACATAAAATACCTCCCATTGTGCAGCTACTATTTCTTTTTTATGTAAAAGCTGAAACCATTCCATTGTAATGTGGGAGGATTTTACACAACACTGTAAAACCTGCAATGAAACCAGCATCACCTTATTTCACTTTCCCTTTCTGTTCGCCTCTTGCCTGTAGTTTGATGAAGGTTTTTATATACGGCCACAGAAGCCCTGCTAAGCCACACAGAGCTCTATACATACAAGCCTTAGCCAACAGAGTGCCTGGCTGATTATTTCCGCAGCAGGACTTTGAAGTCCCACATTCATCTGTCTCCTTCTCTTCTCACCCTTCTCTATCAGTGTCTCTGTCTTGCTCACGACTAATACCATAATGATGTAAAGAGGCAGAGGAGGAGGGGATTTAAATTAGAGCACCGTCTTTCTCTCTCATTGTATTTAATGGCTCTTATTGTGAGAGCTGTCAAGCCACAAGGGATCCCTGAAGGAGGGATAGGGCCATTCCTTCTGCCACTCTGAAGAAAGGATGACGGAGAAGTGGATCAGGAGTATGGGCAGTGTAAGTGGGGTAAGACCAAAGTAAAGAGATGTGAAAGGTAGAAAGAGAGAGCCAGCGATAAGTAGCCAGGCACCTTTCTTGAGTTTTAATTAAAACGCCCTGAGAATTTCTTTCTTTCTGAGAGTTCAGAGCTTAATATGTTGAAAAACTCGTCTGGGTTATAATGGGAGAGGGACGAGAGAGGAGTTGAAGAGGATGATACTGAAAGCAAATGAGAGGCTGTTTACAGATAAAGCCATTAACATGTCTCGTTAATCAATTAACTCATTCATGGATAATGAAAAGACTAATTAACTCCTGGTTATAAGGCCATGGGAGGTTTGTTAAGGAGAAATGGTTGCAGAATAAAGAAGTGCTGAGAGGTCTCTGAAAAAAAACATAGTCTGAGCAAATCCACCTTTTTAAATTAGACCCTGCTCATTTAAAGTAGCATAATGCATTGCGCAAATGTGAAAGGTAAGTGAAAACATTTACAAGTACTTTTGTCTTTGCTTTTCTCTCCTTTCTTATCCAAAAAACTCGTTTCCTGTCTCCCTAAATCCCTCAAATTTGCTTTTTCCTTTCCTTACTTTTCTTACCATTTTTTTTTCAAAAGTGACGGGGAATGACATGCAGAAATTGGCATGTAGCATTTAGTTGAGTAAGTCTATGCTAATACCTCCATCTCAAAACTCCAATACCCTGGCCACCCACTCTCTCTACACTATTTGTGCCTGTTGTGTCCCTAACTGAACTACTGACATTGGAGAATCTGTGTGAGCAGCTGGTGCTTTAAATTACATCTTCTCCTTCTTCCTCATTTAAAAATCCAGGAACTATGAATACACAAATATTTAAATAATTTTAAAAGCTAGAAAGAAGATGTCTCCTACTTCTGTCTTCTCTCTATGTGGCTATAGCAACACCATTGAGTTGTAGAGGACGTGACTATATCATGGTCCCCTTAATGTCTTGGTCAAGCAGTATCTGTTTTGTGAACATACACACCGTGGACACCCAACACATTCTCACTCTCCCATCGCGCATTCACGCTAAAAGTCTCCTTTAGCGCCGGGACTCTTGACGTCATTTTTGACGCCCTGGGTCATGACTGACATGCAAGACAAGAACGTGACATGAACTCCGGCCTCCTGGGTGAAAGTCCTGTGTTGTTTGAGTCATCCACCACCCCAACCAACCTCCTTACGCGGCATTTCGGTCTTTAATACTACTCACTACCATTGTTGCTCTTAATGGTGCTGCTCTGCCGCGGTGCGTTCTGTAATGGGAAAAATTATTTTTTAAACATAATTCCTTATTTTTTTAATGTTTTATTTCTACTTTAATTCTCTCACAAATGCTTAAAGAGTCTATCTCATTTCCCACATGTAGATTTTGATTCTAACTTTGTGAGACATCCAGTCTGGAACATTATGTGAGCACTGTTAGCCTGAACCGATAAAGGTACAAGGTTACCCTTAAACTATCTCATGTTTTCCCATGCCAGTTAAGATGTAACTGGGGGGTGAAAGTTGTACAGGGAGGAAGAGGTGAGATGACTCCAAGATGTCTTTTGCATTTCTCTGATTGTCTTCATGTGTATCAGATTGCCTGTCAAAATTGTAGCGTCATAATAATCCAAGTGCGTGTGTGCTGTCACTCTGAAGATGCATAAAAGCCTGGTGTTCTAATCACTCATTTGAGAAACTGACTCCACACTGGGCTGCGGCCTTTTGTGAAATCATGTTGCTCCTATATTTGCAAATATATATATGTTTTTAATAAAATACAAAAACCCAACTTGGTTTTAGTCTCAATCTGTCTCATTTGTTTCAATTTACTAAACTCTGAAAAACTCTCCCCCCTGCTGCAAAGGAAACTTCCACGACAGTTCCATACGCTGAAGGGTTCCTTTTTGCATTGTATCTGATGCTGAGAGCCACTGCCTAAGCGTCACCAGATGTTCAGATGTTCTCTGATTGCTTCTTCATTCTGATGGGCAAAATTTAGGTTGAAGAGTTGAAAATAACTCTACAAGCCCTACATATGACTGTCTGGTCAAACAAACAATCTAGCCTGACCTGAAAATGGAGAAGCACTGAACAACAAAGGCTGGACCAGAAGGCACACATGCATGACTGCTCAACATTTTCAACCAATAAGTAGTGCTCCGTTGTGTTGTGAGGAGGCAGCATCAGAGTTAAGGCCCTGACACCATGGAGATTGTCGGCCGTTGGTCCAAGTTGGGCCAACTTGGGCCAACTTGGCATTGGTGTCACTTTTTTCAGTCCTGGAAGTTGCTTGAAGGGTTAGTGGGACAAACATGAGGTAATTGTTTAAGTGTATATGATTGACACTGGGTTGATATTTGGTTTGTACCAAATAGCATTGGGATAGTTATTTGAGTTATATATATGATAAATATGATTTAATTGTTTAAATTGTGGAGATAGATCCCGGTTTGTGGGAAACTTCTTTCTACTCCTTTTTGGACATGTAATATTTATTTATGTAGTTTATTTATGTGCTTTGAGAATTGGAATTGAATTGTTTGCTCTGCTCTCTATTTCCCCTGTTCCCATGCCAATTTAATCATAATCTGATCTGCATATGTTCAACATCAGTTTCTGGGCATTTTACCCTTACTGGTAATCTAAAGAAGTGGTACTTGATCAAATGGAACAAATTTTAATTGACAAGAGTATGTATTTAAAATGCATCTAGTGTACAGCTATTTCATGTGTTATCTTCAATATGTTTACCTGTTTGTATTCCTATCAGCTTTAAGTTTAATCCAGTTTCCCTAGAGATATATTCAAATGTTCATTGAATTGCATATTTTTATTGCACACTCACTCTGTTTTTCTCTTTCTCTTCCAGTATCTCCCCGTCTGTCTGTGTGTGACTGTGCTGCTCACTTCCCTGGAAAATGTGGTGAGAAGGGAAGTTGGTGGGAGTGGGTAGCAGTTGGATTTAAGTATCCAGGCTCCTTTCAGTCAGAGAGAGAGACTCTATAAAAGAGGCAGTGAGGCATGCTGGAGGGCAGGGAGTGATCTGCGGGCTTCTTCTACCTGAGAGGAAACACAGAACACACACACACACACTAACGCACGCACGCACGCACGCACGCACGCACACACACACACACACACACACACACACACACACACACACACACACACACACACACACACACACACACACACACACACACACACTATACCAATGGGCTGTCAAGTGCAGCTGAGAGAGGCTGTGAGTGGGGCAATCACAATGGGCCCCCGGGGATAGAAGGTGACCCCTAGGAGTCTATAATTTAGAAAGGGGTTAGTCTATCATTCACAAACTCTCTGAACAGACTCATATGGGCAAGACAGGCAGTTCATTATCGCTGAGGAGCAGGCAGAGGGGAGGAGGGAGGCGGAGCAGAGAGGAAAGACAGGAAGAGGGCTGAAAAGAGAGAAAGAAGAGGGAAGAAAAGGAAAAGAGACGGTGTAAATAGAGTGTATAGTGTATAGTGAATTAAAACTAATAATCTAATAATTTGAAATAATCAAATAAGATAATATTATCAAAATAAGCTTCCATTTTTACATTAACAACAACAACTAAGCAACAAAGAATACAGAGAGCAAAGGTCACGTCCATGGAGGCTACAGTTCCCAAAAGTCTTGTGTTATAGAGAAAGTACAAAAAACAAACAAATAGGATATCTTTCATGGTCAACAAATCCTCCAAACCATACAACAATATAGGTCGTTTGATCCCTTGATCCCTACCCTCTAATACAACCCACAGGAGCTTTTCATAAAATAGCCCCCCTAGCAGTAAACCTGTTTGAGTCGTGACTCAATCGGATCTTTAACGCGACTCTTTAAATTAACTCATGAATCGCGAGTCTCTAGTATCTTAACTCGGATCAGTTGAGTCCTACCACAGTTCAATATAAAATGTAACAGCGCCACACACAAACCTCTTGCAACTTTAGCTACTACTAGTCCTAGCCATCTTAGCTGCCAAAAGCTTTATAACTTACAATTTCGTAGGCAACAACAACTCCACAAGTCAACTCAAGCAACTGAGTGAGCAGAGAGACAGTCCAAGACAGGTTATAGGAACTTCCCGAGCCGCAGACTCAGAGCCGGAAACATTGCAAGCTCGCAGACCACTCGAGGACTCACGAGCCCTCGACGACCCATGAGTTCTCAATGACTCACGAGTCCTCGACGACCCGCGAGCTCCCGCGCGAGTCAGTCAGTCGTGCAAATCAGCCAGCTACGTTATCATGAATGGATCAGTAGCAGACGAGCAAGTTAAGTCTCTCCTCGAGCTCAGGTTAAAGCTAATCCACAACAAAAGTTATTCTTTCACTTCTGAAATAACATACAATGTTCTGCACGTAGCCTAACTGGGCCTACTGTAGGTTTGGTGTATAATTGGAGTATATTAAAATGCAATTAGGTCAAGCAGACAGTCTGAAACATTGCAATCTTGCCTCGGCTCGCCTATAGATCAATACTGACTCAAGTGACTCAAGAGACTTGCACTACCTGGATCAGTTTAGTGAGTGACTCAGAATAACCCAAATCCTTAAAAGGAATCGAGTTTGCCAGGCCTACCTAGCAGTGGTAGGAAATACGACCTCATATCTAAACCAGAGAATGTCGGTCTCGGTTTTAAATGTAAAAGTCGCGATTTTAAACAGCGTTGTGAAATGTTCGCAGTTTGGTTAGGTTTAGGCCCAATAACTACTTGGTTATGTTTAGACACCAAAACTACTTACTGAAGTTTAGAAAAAGATGGTGGTTTGGGTTAAAATCAGACGTTACTTCGCTTCCTGAAGGTTAGGCACGTGATGCTGAACGTGATGTTCGTTAAGGAAAAAAAAAAATCATTGTTAACTTTTACAAAAAGAACTGCTCTCCGGGGTGAAAGTCCTGATGGGCAAAAATTGGAAGGCTTCTACGGTATGATGTAGCCAGTCAGCTTACATAGAGACAGAGCGCATTGCGTCATACCCAGAACCACACCCACCGGAGGGGAAATCAATCTGCGCCACAATATGCAACTTAGGGCTGAAACGCTAACAAACTGCCTGTACTGTAGCTAGCTAAAAACATTAGATTTAACATTAAATTTAAATATATAGTGTAGTTTCTGTCTCCACCATGAGGAATTCTTAGTAATGAACACTGTAGCGCATCCACATGACACAAGCCTTCCGTGATCGCGCACCACCCCCACCCCTCCTCCACGCAGTTCCTTGTAGCCAAGGAGGACACAGAGTATTATAAAAACATGATGGACTCTTCAGTAGAGGTAATTATATTCACTTGAGCTTCTGCGCGCAAAAGTCGCCAGACTACACCATTTTCTAAACATAGCCATACTGAAAAATACAGAGTTTAGTGGAGCTGATAGTCTTAATTAGCTTTGTATCAACTAATCTGGCAATGGCTTGAATGTAACGGACGTTCATTATTATAAAGAAATTACGCACTAAAGCTTTAAGCATGTCAAAGGATTATTTTAGCACCCCTTGTCTACCAGAGGGCAAGTTAGCTGTTAGTAAGCTAATGCTGGCTATGTGTTAGCAAGCTTGCATATAATGCTGCATAGCTTTCTGATTTATCCACATTCCACTACAACACAAGTTGCATACTGTCAAAAAGATTTAGCTTAACTAACAAGTTAATAGTTAGCCTAAAACTGACATTTGAATATTTAGGTTATTGTCAGGATCCCACAGTCTTCCCATTCTTCCTGCTGATTCCACATGTCTGTATCCACTTTTGTCTTCCTAAATGTTTTTTTGGTTCAACAGCTTTTTAAAACTTATTTGTCCTAGTAGTTCTTTACCATGTTGGTAGTGAATATCACCACACAGCAGCTTTTAGACATGTTTCTGTTGTTTGCTAGCAGACAGAGTTGACACCGTCACGCAATACAAGTCAATGGAGAGCGGAGAGTTGTTTTCCACTTAAGAGGGGACGGGGCTTAAACGTGCTCTGTCTCAATAGAGCTCAACAGTCGTGGCCAGGTTGGCTCAGTGGGTAGCGCAGGCACACATATACTGAGAGGCTTATGCCTTGACACAGAGGTCCAGGGTCCGAGTCCGACCTGTGACAATTTCCTGTACGTCTTCCCCCTCTGTCTATCAATTAAAGGCAGAAAAGCCCAAAAAAACAATCTTAAAAAAATAGAGCTCAACAGTGACCGCCCACTTTTTTAATGGCTCTGGTCCTGGAAGTCTTTTTCCCTTAGGATTGTGAGTAGTGTAGCATAAGATTGCAAATAAAAAATGTTTTTCGATCTTAAAACAAGGTTGATTTCGTACGGACTTCTAGCTTTTACAGGAGCAGAAACTTTCGTTTCACAACCTCATAGCTTGGGGTCAGTCTACCTTGGATGGTTTAGACATTATGGCAGGGCAGCGGTGGCCTAAAGGTTAGGGAATCATCGGTTCAATCCCCAGACCGGCAGGATAAAATCTGGGTGGGGAAAGTAAAAGAGCAGTGCTTGTCCCTCCCTCATTACCACCACTGAGGTGCCCTTGAGCAAGGCCCTTAACCCCAGCCGCTCCAGTGGAGCTGCTCAGTGGCCAGCAGATCAGACTGTGGTTGACCTGTGTGAATGTGATCAGGGTGTTCCTGCAAAAGAGAGGCTTCCTCTCAGTGAACCTTCCCTGAATAAATAAAGGTAAAAAAAAAAAATGGCTGCTAATCAAAATCCTTTTGGAGAAAATCACACTTTTTTGCATATAGGAAAAAGGTTAATAGTCTAGAGCCATGCTAGTTGCTCTATGAGGCTATTCTTAGGCACAGTGGTGCTTTGAGCGAAATGCTCATTTGGGGCTCAGTGTCTTGCCCAAGGACACTTCACATGTGGATGCCAAGCTTTTACTAAGGTCATTTTAAAATTAGTGGCTGTCAACTGATTCACAAAAACTATTTGGTATTATATTATATTGTATTTTGAATCTATATTCAATCTCAGATGATAATTCACAGGAGAAAATATCTTATGAGGCAGATGTATAGTGTGAACTGTGAGGTGCTGGAATAGTAGAATGTTGATGCTCATTTGGACTATGGCTGCTTGTTTACTAGTGCAACATCATCCTGCTGCCAGTGTTGGTGTTCTCACTATTTGGGTCTGTTCAGGTCGATCACATTTTTGACCTAATTAGCTTTGGGTCCATTTGGTCTTTGGTCAGACAATTAACATCCAACTTTGCAGCTCTGCTTTGAGCTTTTAGCACATTGTTTTTGTTTTACAGGTTTTACAGCACATTTGGCTTATGTTTCACTTTCACAGATCTCATCAACCCTATTTCCATTAGCAGCAGACAGCTGTTTTCAGATGATAAGCCACTGCACACTACCTGTCAAGATAAAGTTAATGACTGAAGAAAGTGGAGCATGTAGCAGTTAAAGAGACAGATATGAGACCAAGCTAGAACTAGAAGGAGAGTGAACATTGAACTCACATTAATCAGGTGAACAAACAGAACTCTAAGTGAATGCTAATATTGCTTTGTGTCCACTGGATGTGTAAATATGATACGATATGCTTTAGCCATAACAACTTTAGAAGCTAGCTATGGTAGTTCTGTCAGCTGGTTTTGATGTTGTCTGCCCCCTAGTGCCATGCATGTAGATGACCTACATGCAACAACACATGGTGTGTTTACACGGTTACTAGTTTCTGTGTGTGTTAGGCGATACCACACAGAGCTGTGACGAAAGGAGCAAAATACAGACATTTCACTCTCTCTCACACACACACACACACACACACACACACACACACACACACACACACACACACACACACACACACACACACACACACACACACACACACACACACACACACAGAGTTTTTCAGCTCATTAGGCAGAGGGTTGCATGTCTAATCAGGTTTTGTGTGGATGGTGCAGGGTCATTATGATCTAATTTACCTTCAGTGGTTATTCAGCTGAGCAGAAAGGGAGGGAAGAGGAAGGAGGACGGAGGGAGGATGGTCCAAATCTGACGGGAACTTGTGCAATTGTTTGTCACACTGATAAGAATACATAATATCTACATCTTAGGTGGCAACGTTAAGGTCACTGAGTAGATTTTGGTTTCTATGACTTATTGCAGCAAGTTGACATTCTCACTGTGGCTTAACATTAAAACACATTTAAATTTGAGTTGTTTGTTTTCAACAAGGATGACATATTTGGACTGTTTCTTTCATCATTGTGGGTGATAGCTGTTAAAATAGCAAGATGTGTTATTGGAAAATGAAGACAGAAATTGATAATATAAAGATTTATTTTATCCTTCACCGTCAATAATAACTTTGTAAAATACATGTTTTACTAGGGCTGCACAATTAATTGCAATATTGTTGCTCTGTGTCTGCTGGATAAATAGTTTGCTAACATGTAACATATAATATGCAATATCAACTTTAAAAGGCCATTATACAGTATGTCACGGAGGTTCAAAGATGGAAGATAAAAAAAAAAATAAATAACTACACTGACCTTATCTGACAAAAACAAAACAAAAAACACCTTCAATAAAATAAAAATATATAAAGATAATCAATTGTAATCAGGGAAATGTTATTTTACTATTTTGTTGTTAAGCTAGACAAACCACATCCACGGCTACAGAGGTACTGTGGTACACACAATGAGATGCAAATTAAATTATGAATCTTCCGTATGTTGTATTGTATTCATGGGGAACAATTTGTTCAAATTAAATCATATCTCTCCTTCTTTATATATGAACAAATACAACTACAATGTAGAGGCCAACTGGCCCTAACTTTGGGCCCCAGGAGCTGGTTAAATTCCAAGCTGTTGTATGGTGCAGGAACATATACATGGGGGTCCACTGCCTTTGTTCAAGTGTGTTAAATGGGTTAAAGAGTAGTGTCCAGAAGCAGCAGTGTGTGTCTTGCTCAGCGTGCAGGGATAAAGACCTCCATATGATACTGGTCAGTCAGGTCCAGCAAACAGCCAACAGGGCCGACCACCTGCCAATCAAACAGAGCACACACAACAATATGTGGGAGTCAGCCTGAGCCTGAGCCTCCCCACACACACACACACACACACACACACACACACACACACACACACACACACACACGTATTGACACAGAGCCCCCTTAAATATACGTCTCTAAATAAACATACCATGAACACTGGCGTTCAATATGATTTCTAATAGTATTATTTGTACTACTAAACACATGGAAAATACTATATATATATATATATATATATATATATATATATATATATATATATATATATATATATATATATATATATATTGTTAAGCTACAGAATATATTTGACATTAGCTTTTTGCTAACCAGCCACTGTGGCTAGTGGTTTTCTAAAGTCACTATCCACTCAGCATTTTCACTAGCCACAATTCTGTTGTTGGGAAATTACGTTTTATCTGAATATGGTGTGCTACAATTTACTTGAAGAACTAGATTTACAACTGTTTTTTCAAATTTGTCTTTTTTTTTTTTCTCCAACATTTATGCTAGAAAACCAAAAAAATCAAAACGACACATCAACACTGCTAAAATAAATGAATGATAAGTGAATAAGAAAAAAAACTGACAAGACATTAATGTTAGGCCTTCTGCCCCAGTGTAGTGTGCTGCATTGTCTCTCCCCTTTCTCTGTGTTTTGATTACAGGAGTGGAGTCAGGTGTGCAGGAGTCAGAGCCAGCTACTACTCATCAGCCTCATCCTGCTCTGCTATACACTCACCTAAAGGATTATTAGGAACACCTGTAACATTTCTCGTTAATGCAATGATCTAATTAACCAATCACATGGCAGCTGCTTCAATGCATTTAGGGGTGTCATCCAGGTCTAGACAATCTCCTGAAATCCAAACTGACTGTCAGAATGGGAAAGAAAGGTGATGTAAGCAACTTTGAGCGTGGCATAGTTGTTGGTGCCAGACGGGCTGGTCTGAGTATTTCACAATCTGCTCAGTTACTGGGATTTTCACGCCCAACCATTTCTAGGGATTACAACGAATGGTCTGAAAAAGGAAAAACATCCAGGATGCTGCAGTCTTCTGGGCAAAAATGCCTTGTTGACGCTAGAGGTCAGAGGAGAATGGGCCGACTGATTCCAGCTGATAGAAGATCAACTTTGACTCAAATAACCATCGTTACAACCGAGGTGTACAGCAAAGCATTTGTGAAGCCACAACATGTACAGCCTTGAGGTGGATGGGCTACACCAGCAGAAGACCCCACCGGGTACCACTCATCTCCACTAAAAATAGGAAAATTAGGCTACAATTTGCATGAGCTCACCAAAATTGGACAGTTGAAGACTGTAAAAATGTTGCCTGATCTGATGAGTCTCAATTTCTGTTGCGACATTCAGATGGTAGAGTCAGAATTTGGCATATAAAATGGATCTGTCATGCCTTGTTACCACTGTGCAGGCTGCTTGTTGTGATGTAATGGTGTGGGGGGTGTTTTCTTGGCACACTTTAGGCCCCTTAGTTCCAATTGGGCATCGTTTAAATGCCACAGCCTACCTAAGCATTGTTTCTGACCATGTCCATCCCTTTATGACCACCATGTACCCATCCTCTGATGGCTACTTCCAACAGGATAATGCATCATGTCACAAAGCTTGAATCATTTCAAATTGGTTTCTTTAGTTGACTGTACTAAAATGGCCCCCACAGTCACCAGATCTCAACCCAATAGAACATCTTTGGGATGTGGTGGAATGGGAGCTTCGTGCCCTGGATGTGCATCCCACAAATCTCCATCAACTGCAAGATGCTATCCTATCAATATGGGCCAACCGTTCTAAAGAATGCTTCCAGTACCTTGCTGAATCAATGCCACAAAGAATTAAGGCAGTTCTGAAGGCGAAAGGGGGTCAAACACGGCATTACTAGGGTGTTCCTAATAATCCTTTAGGTGAGTGTATATGTGAGAGTGCATTTGACTTCTGAGGAAACCCACTACTGGACCGTTCGATATTAAGTTAAGTACTTAACTTTATTTGGGTTTTGCTGCTTCTTCTACTTTTTCTACTTCCGTGTGTTTTTGCTGGATTGGCTTGGATTAGTGTTTTTTTTTCTTAAAGTGACTGACTGAAACTAGCTTAGTGTGAAGTTGGGGAGTGGAGGTTAACGACTAGCAGGTGCTTTGAGTGATTAGCCAGGGTGTGGCCTCCCCGCCTGTAGCCAACACCAATCACCTACTTGTATTTAATATTGGCAGTTGCGTGAAGCGGCAGCTTCAGCGGACGAAGACTTTGAGGACAAAGACAAAGGAGTCTACGCAGGAGTCTTCTTGGAAGGCTAAGTGGGAAGTTAAGTGGGACTGATATCTCATATCTCTCTTACACTGCTCGGTGTCTTTATCTGGAAATGTGCTGCTTCTCCATTCTTGTCCGTGTTTCCTCTCGGAGATACTACAAACCTCGCATTAGCTCGCAACATTTCCGCAACCCCACCTCTCTTACCTATCCCGCCCGTTCCACACACACACTCAACACCTTGTTGCAGGTGGCCTGTGGAACTGCCAGTCTGACACTCGCAAGACTGAGTTCATCTCTGGCTTTGCCAGCCTGAAATCCCTTGACTTCCTTGCCCTCACTGAGACCTGGATACACCAACCAAAAAATCCACATGCTGCTCTCTCTTCTGCCTACTCTTTCACCCACACACCCAGACCTACTTGTAGAGACGGGGGGGCAGGTCTCCTCCTTAACCCCAAGTGGAGATTTTGTCTCTACCCACTTCCACAGTTTACCCTACTCTCTTTTAAACTTCATGCTGTTACCATAACTCATCTGGTACAACTAGTCATCGTTGTTATCTACCACCCACCAGGTCGTCTGGGAGAGTTTTTGGAGGAGCTGGATGTCCTTCTTTCAAACATCCCTGAAACTGGCCCTCCGCTGGTACTTCTGGGCGACTTCAACATCCAAACAGAGAAGTCAGCTGCCTTTTTTACACCTTCTCTCTTCTTTTGACCTCTCACTCTCTCCTTCACCACCCACTCACAAAGCTGGCACCCACCTAGCTCTCATATTCACCAGAAACTGCTCTACATCCAACCTCACTGTTACAACCATAACAACCATATCTCAAGAGACACTATACCTGTCCACCATAATATCCGTTCACTCTTTCCTTCTTCTCTGGCGTCATGTACTATATCAACCCCCCCTCCATCTGACTCTTTCTTACTCATGCCTCCCAACGCTGCCACAGACACTCTCCTCTCTACTTTATCCTCCTCTCTTGACTCTCTCTGCCCTCTTACTTCACAGCAGGCTCTCAAGTCCACCCCAGCTCCGTGGTTATCGGACTACGTGCGTGCTGAAAGATCAACTATACGGGCAACGGAAAGGCAATGGCGTCAAACTAAACACCCAGATGATCTGCTTACCTATCGGTCTCTTCTTTCCTCCTTCGCTGACTCTATTTCTGCAGCAACCTTTTATTAAACCAAAATGTAATCCTTTTTTTTTTTTTTAACCCAAAAAGCTTTTTTCCATCTTCTCTAACCTCCTAGATTTCCCCCAGTCCACCTCCTCCCTCCTACCAACCCACTTTGTCAACTACTTTGTAAAAGAGATAGATGACATACGCTTTTCATTCTCCACCACACTTCCTGAAATTATCTTTCCATCTATCACATCCAGTATTCTTTCCTCCTTCACCCCTCTATCTCCAAATCATATTTTTACTTTGATTACCTCCAACCGCCCAACCACCTGCCCCCTTGATCCTATCCCTTCTCACCCTTTCCAGTCTATTGCTTCTGACCTTCTTCCTTTCCTCACCCATCTTATTAACATCTTCTTTTCCCCAATGCCCTCAAAAAGGCAAGAGTGACCCCACTACTCAAAAAACCACTTGACTCGTCTGAAGTAAATAACTACAGACCCGTCTCCCTTCTTCAATTTCTATCCAAAACTCTTGAGCGTGCCATTTATAATCAACTCTCTACCTACCTCCACCAGAACAACCTTCTTAATCCCCACCAGTCTGGCTTCAAGGCTGGCCACTCAACTGAAACTGCCCTCCTTGCTGTCACTGAGTCGCTTCACATCGCTAGAATGCAGGCATTCACTCTCTTCCATCATCATCCTTCTGGACCTTTCTGCTGCATTTGACACAGTGAACCACTAGATCCTCATTTCGACACTGCAGAATCTGGGTGTTTCAGGCTCTGCACTCTCATTGCTCACATCTTACCTGACAGACCGAACCTACCGGGTAACTTGGAGAGGATCTACCTCAGAACCTTGCCCACTCAAAACTGGGGTTCCTCAGGGATCAGTCCTGGGTCCCCTCCTATTTTCTCTATACACCAACTCTCTCGGCTCTGTCATTCAGTCGCACGGCTTTTCTTACCACAGCTGAAAAGAGAGAGAGAGAGAGAGTGTGTGTGTGTATAATTTTTATATATATATATATATATATATATATATATATATATATATATATATATATATATATATATATATATATATATAAAAATTAGTTGCATCACATGCAACTAATTTTCTCTTTGCCGGTTGTAAAACTCAAATAGCAGCACGTATCTCGCCCTGTGTGACTGACATTTCTTCTTGGATGTCCACACTAGTGATGGTCAAATGAAGCTTCGCGAACCAGTGTCTTTACTTTCTGAGCTCATTTGATGGTGCTGTCTGTTCAACAAAGGGTTTGAAAACCCATTGAATTGCCATATTTTAACCTTTTTCTTTGAACAGAGAGCGCCATCTAGTGAGCTCAGAAAGTAAAGACGCTGGTTCGCGAATCAAGTTCTCTCACACTACACCGCTCCTCCCCTCTCTTCACTGGTTACCAGTTGCTGCCCGCATCCGCTTCAAGACACTAGTACTTTCATACAGGGCCACAAATGCATCAGCAAACCTGCTTGCTGCCCTGCAGCAAGGCAAACTAATCACTCAACGAAATCCTGATCCTGTTTGCTGTCCTGGAATGAGCTCCCTATTGACCTCAGGATGGCCAAAAGCCTATGCCTCTTCCGCAAAAGGCTAAAAACACATCTCCTCCTACACCTCGGATAAACATAAACAATTTTTATTTTTCAAATCTTGAACCTGCACTTTCATATGGTTCTTTGTAGCTTTTCTTATTTAAAGCTACTGTATTTGCACTTACTACTTGTTGTCTGGAGTTTGAATCTTCATGGTTGAAAGTCGCTTTGGATAAAATTGTCCGCTAAATGACATGTAATGAGTTTTTTTTTTTATAGATATAGATATAGATAGATAGATAGATAGATAGATAGATAGATAGATAGAGCCACCAGCCTACCGTCTGACGCCTGCACACTGGCCAGCAGGATGCCCAGCAGAGAAGTGGCAGTCGGTGTTCAATTCATCCAGGCTTGCCTCTGTGCCCCCTCTGATGTAGCGATGGAGATGGACACAGAGATGGTCTTGCTTGTCCATGTAGTCAGGATCGTAGCCATAGGTCGTAGCCGATAGACATCTTCACCTTTTCTTCTGTGGTTAATCTGATGTTAACATTTAAAAACTCTGACCAGCTAGGCTAACAAGGCGAGTTGATTTCCCCATCCAACGTCAACCACATAAAGCACAACTAATATTTGTAAAATAGACAATTCAGCATAAGTTTTGCTTTTTTGCAGAAAACTGTAAAGTTGCAGGTCATAAAATCAAAACAATGAGCTGAAAGGTGCTAACAAACTTTGTAGATCTGAGGGATACTGCAAAGTCTAGTGATAATTATCTGGGAGTTCGTTACTTTGAGCAACACCTTTTACATTAGACATTTGATTAATTGTTAAAGTAAAATAAAATTCATGAACAGCTTTAAAAGACGTATCATGTAAAAATACACAAGACAGTGGTCAACTGGTCCACTCAAAAATAAGTTCTGCCCAATAAACAGTTTAAAAAACCAAAATTGAGGCCTGGAAGTTGCAGACATCTAATCATTATTTCTTCTTCCTAACAATATCAATGTAGCCTTGCATTTTGACATGAGATACTGCTTGTACACTGAAACAACACCTACAACATGCTATTGAAATGGTTGACAGTAATGGGGTAAAATATGCAACACAAATTAAATATGATATATATATAAATTGAAAAAGAAAATGTTTTGGCATTGTGCCTTTGAGGATATTTGTGTTTTGCCTCCTGCTTCAGATACCTATCAGTATAAAAAGTAATCAAAATGTTCTACTTTTCACACCACAGCTAAGTCGTCCAGTGAATTCTCAGCGTGCATCGCCATTTGCTCCATTTCAAAGACTTGCATTAATCTTTTATAATAACACTTCAACTCTGTCGCTCGTCTAAGCTGTGTTTATCTTTTCAAACGCCTAGAGAAGTCATTCACTGACTATCATTCACTCAAACTGCCCTGCCACAATGCAACTCCACTACAAATCAAAGCATCTAAATGATGCCATTCTTTCCACGCTGAATTTCAACTATTCGTAATTCTTTGGGGTGCTCTTGGCACATTTGATTAGGAGATTAGGAAAAAAAACAAAAGAATTGGTAGAAGAAAAAATAAGAAGAGCGGCTTTGCGGGGGTGTTTACAGATTTCAATTGTGTCCGCTGACAGACTGCATGGTGTGCGGTCGAGGTCTTCAAGTGCTACTTCACACTCACACTCACATGTTTGTGCGGATTGGCGCTCTGATCTGCTTAGATCAGTGGACTTACAAAAAAATCTTTTCTGTGGACCCACATTTTAAAGCTAGTATACTTTGTTGCATAACCTACATTGTGTTATGAGTCTGTATAATGTCATGCTAAAGGAATTCAAAAAGGCTGGGACAGCACGTTTGAACCAGCGGCTAGTAACAGAGCGGTTAGGTTAGAATAAAGCACAAAACCTCCACTTTTCCAGAATCATCTGGAGACTCACACCAGCCTTCCCATGACCCAGCAGCACTGGGTCCTGACCCACTGTGTGGTCTGATCAGTTGACCTCAATTTGCACTTCAGATTCAAAACAAAAAAGGTCCTTCACAGAAAGTGGGTTTACAAAGAAAAGCGGCAACTTCCAAATCCCTTCAATCTGAAATCAGTGTCATAAAATACTGTGTTATTGAGTTAGTGGGGTAGAGTGAGGATGGGTAGTGAGTGGTCAGTCTGTTAACTTAACAAAAGCCTCTTATTAGGGAGGTAAGGTGACCACAAACACTAATGTGCATCTAGATCTGCTGACATTCTTCTTCTGTCCCTCAACAACAAACACAGATGTGCCTTTGGTGGAAGAAGTATTCAGATTCTTTACTTTGGAAAAAGTACCAATACATTTGTGTAAAAAATCTATTACTGTACGAGTAAAAGTCCTGCATTCAAAATCATATGTACGTGAAAGCACAGAATATTAGCAATATATAAAAAAGTATCAAAAGTAAGAGTACTTCCGATTTTTAGAAATGTGGCTTCTGTGACTAATATATTCATATGCAACATTAATACATTTTTAATACTGAAGCAATGTGTAAGCGGCATTTCAGCGTTGTAGCTTGAAGTGAAGCATGTTTGAACTAAATTACGTTGTATACAGTTAGTTTGGTCCTGTGGTTCCCAATCTAAGGGCAGGGCCCCTCCAAAGGGTCCACCAGGTAAATCTGAGTTCTGTAACAAATGGATCATTTTTTTTGACTTTCTTCCTACTTTGCTTTTTGATTAAATGTTAGATCATTTGACTTCTTTGGGATGATTTTTGATGGGAAATCAGATAGTTGAACTGCAGCAACTCGCACACATCTGAAACATGACAAGGTGCCCCAGCTACAAACCACAGCTTTGATTTAGTCTATAACAATGTATTGTATTGTATGTTTTTAGTCAAATCTTAATCTGAAAAGTTATTAGTTACTATAGCTGTCATATAAAAGTAGATGAGTAAAGTATAACTTTCCCTCTGACATGTAGTGAAGTAGAAGTAAGGTACCTCAAATTTGAACTTAGGTAGAGTATTTGAGTAAATGTACTTATTTACTTCCAACCACAGTTTGTACAAGACACTTTACCCTCCACAAGGTTAAGTGAAGCTGCTCACAAGAATATTTATCAAAGCCTACTAATTTCATTTGTAACATTTTGTTTTTCAGATTTTCAGACTGGGTCAGTATCCATGTATGTTCTCAAAGTGAATCAAGATTTTAAAAAAGAAAATGTAATAGGATTTTACTTTAACATGAACAGACAACTGCTGTTCATTAACTTTTGATTGATGGAGCCAACTCTGCCAACACAAAAGTTCAAATAGAATAGTTTTGTTTTTTATGTCAGCTGCAATTTGAAAAATGTACCACCTCTTACAATATTTTCAAACTGACAGAAAATACAACCGCAAAAGGTTGAAGGAGTCTTCATGTACAAAAAGCACTACACTTAAAGCTATAGTGCGTAGTTTCTGTTGCCCCCATGAGGAATTCTAAGTTATGACAAAAAAACTGTTGCCACATCCACATGATACAAGCCTTCATGACTGACCTAGCTTTGTAGCAACTCATTTTGCAATGGCTAGAATGTAACGGACATTCATTAATATCAAAAAGTTACGCACTAAAGCTGTGAGTCAGTGTAAACTTACATATTGACACTGAAAAAGCCGCAATGTGAATATTTGTTTTGGAAAAAAAATCATTCCATTAATTTACATGGTGACAAACATCCAAATATTTGTATTTCATTTTAGGAGCTGCAACATTTGACCACAAGAGGTTGCTGTGAGCACATTGGTCAAGTGTCTTCCATGCACTCTACATCAGGGGTCTTCAACGTTTTTTAAGCAAACTGAAACAGAGACGGATCTGGGACCCCCTAGTACATATATTGTATAAAATGAAGTTGCATGTTAAACTGAGCCTACAATCACATGTGGGCGGCATAAAGCCTTTATACATGAATTTTTAGTGCATAGAATATTAAACTATTAAAAAAGCCTAATAATTGTTGGCATGATTTTATAAATCATGTTTTAATGTTAAACATACATGTGGCACAGTGAATCCTTAGGGTTAACTGTATCTGTGGATGGCCTTAGTGACTAACTTACCTATAGGCCATTAAGCAGTGGGAATTTATATTTGTTGATAATATGTTGGAGTCATGTGAAGACTCTTCAATTTTGGAAATTCTTTTTAAAAATTAACAATAATTTGGAGGCCCTCCTGCATTGACTCTGAGTACCGCCTAAGGGTCCCGGACCACCTGTTGAAGATCCCTGCTCTACATTATATTTGTCAGTAAAACACACTACAACACTTTTCATAATTTTTCCGGACTGTCGCTGACATACCTTTTCCATGTCCAATAAAGCAGCAGGTAACACTTGAAGTCTGAATATCAATGACTACAAAAGGGATTGAACATAGTATTTGACTTATGTTTACGTATAATGTAGCCTTTAGTTCTCTGTTGTCATTTATTAAATCATTGAATAATAGACAAATAACACAAAGACTAAACAGCCATACATAATATGTATGGTACATTTTCTGTTTCACTGTGTCTCAGGGTCAGTGCCTTGAATAATGTCTTTGATTCTCTGTGTGTCTGCCTGCAGCACTTCGTTGTGAGGGGAAATCTTTAGAGCAGCTTGGTAGTCTTGTAGCCCTGAGAAAACAGGTCACAGGTAGATCAGCTGACAGCACAGAGTAGGTGGACATGGTCAGCTGTTCAGCCATTCAGTTATCATTTTGAAAAAACATGCTACAGTGATGTATTGTTGAACAAATTGCAACAGAAGCAAACTCAACTGATTTTGTATCCTCAATATGTCCTGAGAAAGGAAAAAAAAGCCCTGAAGAATCCCATTAGGGGAAAGTTTCGAAAAAGACCCAAATATAGCCTATTCATACGCCTATTCATTCTTTTTCTCATGTGAACAGGGTAAAAATTTGAACCTTTAGATATCACCATGAGAATTAATGAGTTGATTACTTACATAAAGACAAACAAAAAATGGAAAAATGGAAAAAATGTGATGAGCCTGAGGGAAGAACAGGACCTACCTTTTGTCTTCTGCATTCTTCTTACCCTTGTCTCCTGTTCTTCCCTCAGACTCATCCCCCAGAAACCGCCCCAACCCAATCTCTGCAAAAATAATTATTAAGGCTGGTTTAAAGTACTTCTTCCTGCCTCTATGTATTAATGCTCATGGGTTCCATTCAGACCATAACATTAAGTCTTTTACTGTTATATGTCAAGATTCAACAAGACATTTTCACCTGGCTATACCCAATGTTTAGATCTGTTGTGCTATTTATGCAAATTAGCACATACGTAATTACATTATGCACCGTTTGCCCATGTTAACAAACAAGTTCAAAAAACTTGTAATACATTTTGTTTGTCTTAATGTAAGTAATCAACTCAGTCATTTTCATGGTGATATCTAAAAGGTTAAAAATTTTACCCTATTCACGTGAGAAAAATAATGAATAGACGTATGAATAGGCTATATTTGGGTATTTTTCGAAACTTTCCCCTAATGGGATTCTTCAGAGCTTTTTATTTCCTTACTCAGGACATATTGAGAATACAAAATCAGTTGAGTTTGCTTCTGTTGCTACTATATGTCTTTAAAGGGTATCTTTTAAACCTGGACCATATTTTCCTATGTTTTTGTGTCTAAGTGACTACATTTGGCTGCAGAGAAACAAGCTTCAATGTAACGTTAAACGGCAACTGCGCATCTTCAATTTGTGTTCACTAAATCGGCTACTAAAGGTATAAAATTGTTCTATATCTGTGGTTTTACCACTGACATGCACAGACTATTATTCTAAGCGTCTGACAACATTATGAAAAGGATCCCTAGAGAGGTTGAACTTTTTGTTAAAGAGTAAGATCCTTTTTGTTTAACATGAAACAGCGCCGAAATCGCTATCGCCAAACCCACCAGACTCCATTTAAATAAACATTATCATGTAAACACACGTCATTCAAAGTCCACAGAAACAATCACCACTCTGGTTTGGTTGAAATAAATCCTTAATTCACCCATTTACATGCTGGCTCTACACACGCTAAAAGTATTGTTTATCTAGATGGTGAGTTTGGTGATGGCGATTTCGGGGCTGTTTCTGGTTAAACAAAAAGGATCTTATTCTTAAACAGGTCTATCTCTGTAGGGATCCTTTCCATAATGTCATCAGACACTTAGAATAACAATCTGACACTGATATACTGTCAGCAGCAAAAACAGCCTTTTTAATGGACAGTCCCTATTGCCCCATAGGATTACATTGCAGACTGGGTTGCAGCTTTCTTGCTCAATACTGGACCAATTTCAAAGAGTCTTGTTAGTTCCTTAGACATCAATGCATGGGGAAATAGGGTCCAGGTTTAAAAATAAAAAAAACTACCCTTTAAACACAAGGCAAAAGTATTTATTATTGTGAGTGTATCGTTGAGACCAAGACAGTCCAAAGGTATATATAGTAACAGTGCCAAATAAAAAAAAATTCAAGTTGCTGTTCAAACCTTCTGCATAGAGCTGTAGCTGGCAGAAAGCAGATCCTCGGCGGACATGGGCTCTGGCTCTGGCAGCTGCATTGGCAACAACTGGTGGAGTCAACAGATCAAGTGCCTATAGAGACACATGTGGGCAGATGTTAACTCTACATAATAGCTGGATGCAGCTTCTCTATCAGAATGATTCACAGTGTGTACATAACTCATGCCAAAGGTGGTAATACAGTAGAAACTAAATCAGTGATATTTAACATGGTATTTATGATATTACACATGATGATATCAAACACTTTCAACATAATTACTATTGAAGAAATTAACTGTATAGAACAGACACAACTTATTTTGCCTCTCTCCTTGCACAGAATCTCCAGGTATTATAAACCCAGTTATCTCTTGCTGCTATTTGCAAGTTTCAGGACAACCAACGTGCACAGTGAAGTTTTAATTAAATGTATTTTTCAAAATGCAGTAGAGTACAGATGAACACAGATAATGTACAACTCTTACTCTATTACTATGGAGATAGTACAGACCTGAGAGGAATCCTCAATGGCCTTGTGAAGATTTTTCAACTTCAGATGACAAGCAGCCCTGTTTGAATACAGGGCTGGGATCTTTCTGTTGAGTCGGATAGCCAGGCTGTAGGCATTCACTGCACTCAGGTAGTCCCCACTCGCAAAATATTTGCTGAATGAAAGAGTCTATTTAGTGATTCCATTGATTTAGTGATCAAAAAAGAAGTACTGTTAAATAGTTTTGAAAGCAGATTTAATTTCACTTACTCTCCTTTGTCCTTTAACCAGTCAGGGTTCCTCTCCTCTTCTTTCAGGTCCTTCAGCTCTTTATCATCTGCGTTTACTGCACGCCTGGCTTCAGCTTGTTTTTTGAGCCACTGGTTGGTTAAAATATAAAAAGTGCAATCTTAGTGTTAATTCCACTCACAAAACATATGGATTCAAGCTTAACGCAAACGCTACATTTAAAAATGTCTTCATTAAACCCATAAAAGAGTTGTTCCGTGCATAGAGACTCTATTTCTCTGCTTATACATGGAGCAAATGAAAACAACAAAATCTGTTAAAATCACTAATGGATCTATTTCGTCTTGTTTCTCTAGCACTGCATCACTGATCCACAACACATGTGGCTTCCGAGGAATAATCCTATGGATCTGTTCATGTCATTATATATGTTGTTATCAATCTGTATTAATAATGAGCTCTTATGTTTGGTACCAGTAGTTGATGTAACTAAGCCATGTATATTTTAAGTTATGCTGAAACTGTTAAAAAGCAAAATAAATGTGTAATTTGTTAATTGCATTTAAGTGGTAGTTTTCCCAATATCCATTTGCTGTCTGCAATTATTTATTGACTATCACACAAAATTAATCATCTGTCAATCACCTGTCTGTCCCCATACTGTATCTTTATTTAGGCTTTTCATCTTAAGACAAGCCACTTGTATAAGTACCAAGTAGAAAAGTTTGGAATTTCATTAATTTCTGTTGTGATCTTGGGTTCACTGCTACGAAACGTTAAGACATTACACAGTTTATTAATACAGTAATAACAAGTGCAACATCGTGTCAGCGAAACCGACCTCCCTAGCGCACGCTAGAAGGATCCATAGACAGTAAATATAATGGAAGAAGCTTCTGCGCCTGAAAAGTGAAGCCAACGCGGAAGTTATTTAAAAATCTCATTTCCAACAGGGGGCGACACCACTGGTTGCAAAAAGAAGTGAGTTTTTTTTTTAAGTCTATGGGAAAATGTCCCTTTTACTCACTTGATTTATTACCTCAGTAAACATTTTCATAATGAGTTTATGGCCTCAATTGCTACTTTCAAGTCTTCTTCAATACAGCATGATGTTCATTTTGTAAATTTTGGTCCTTTTTTTTTTTAAAGCCGATGGGATTGCATAGGATGCTTTAGGAGCGTGGCTACCCACCAACCTGTCAATCAGGACAGAGGCTAAGCTATGCTAACCATGGCACTAAAAACTGTAAAAAAAAAAATGTGTTCACACAACTTTTCAAAACATTTGTTCGTCACTATAGACTGTTACACACCGGGGCGTGATGAATAAATGACACGACAATGCAAAATATACACATCAAAACTATTCATACGTTGACTTGAGATTGGGTGTGAGCGGACGAGAGAGGGCGATTGGAGTAGAGGAGAGTTGACGTGTACAGTGAAGATATCAAGTACAGTACAGTAGCTAGAGTCTGCAGTTGGAGCACAAATAAATGCTGTAGCTCCTCAAAAGCACCGTAGGTGTACCGTGTCTTGTTTCCCCGGCGGCTGAGCGGAGTAACGGGGGTTAGCTCCGGAGACTTCAGCCCTGTCTCCCAAGCCGAAGCAGGAAAAGCTAACACTATATCTACTTTCAGCTATTAATTGAGTTTCCTTTTACTCTACTCTTTTTATTGTGAAAGCTGAGAAAAGAAAGATTGTCTCTGGTAAACGCTGCCTTTGTCAAAGTTGAAATGAGAAATAAAGTTTGAGGTCTATACATTCTATGGTTCGGACAACAGCCTTTTTGTTGTATTATGATCCTCATACATAAACAACACAACATGATTGGTTGATGTCTTTAATTGCGGTGCAAAAGCTCAGAAAAAAATCGACCTTATTTCTAAAAAACAATTACGTTGCGTAATGTTTGCATTCAACAGCTCGAACACATATTAGCGTGTGAATTAATCGTACAAATAAAAATGTCCCCAGTGTGTAAAAGACCTTAAAAGTGAAAACAATTGGAGGTACAGTATGATCAAGTAAGAGGATTTTTGTTGTTCAACCAATTTTACACTTGATTCCTAGTGTTTGATCTTTTTGAACACCCTGCAGATGACAGAAAAGGAAATTGGCAACTCTTACGTCTTCCTCTTCTGGTACTCTTGATTCCCTGAGAGCTGTTGGGAAAATTCGTGGGGTAAACGTGACTTGAATGTTTCCAGTGAGTCTTGGAGCAGGCAGGTTTGCTTGTTTTCTCTTGCTCTTCCCTTCACTGTTGCCTCTTTGGTCTAAATGCAAGAATATGTTCATTAACATACCAAAACCAATTAGTGTAAGAGCTAATTTGATCACACAGGGAATTACTTACCCAGATTGACAGTTCCTCCAACTGAACCTTCAGTCCACTTCTTCTCTGTCATGGCTCGTTTGTTTTGATTGTCTCTCTGACTTTGGAGTTTGAGTTGGGCTTCTTCCTCTGCTTTTTGTTTCTGTCTCAGTTGCCATGCTGCCAACTCTGCTGTGGTTTTCTCTCGCTCATTGTCCTTCATTTTCTGGATACTGTCTCTTTCCTCCTTTTCAAGCTGAGATCAAGTCAAACATGCTATATATAAGTTCTTCTAGATTTCACAGCAGATTTCCAATTTTGGACATCTTGGGGATGTGATTTATGAGTAGAGTATGGTGTATGTTACTGCCGTACCTTCATCATTATCTCTAGTGCATATTTTTTCTCTGCATGCTGTTTTTCAACCTTGGATCTGGACTCTGAAGAAAGCTTTTCCTGGTATGTCAACAGAGCCCTTTCTCTGATCTCCTTCTTTTTTTCTTTATCATCTGAAACACATTCACTTATAATGGTAGATTAATTGAATGTAAAAGTATAGGACACTTTTAGCCGAGTCAAGGGGACATTCAAAACAATTATGTCTTAAAACCAGTGGTCCCTTCTGAGCTGAGAGTTTGCTGATCTCTGTTTAACTATTTAAGAACCGAACCTTGGTGTTGAAAGTTTCCCAAAAGATTAGAAGTTGAGGAGGCAGTGGCAAGCAGCAGTTAGAAGGGAAGGTTTTTCTGCCAGTGACATCTCTGTGCTCTGCATTGAGGTGGTGATGACGCAGTGGATATGACACATGCCTTTGGTGTGGGAGACCTGGGTTTGACTCCCACTGCGATACATCAACCAATGTGTCCCTGAGCAAGACACCTAACCCAAAGCTGCTCCAGAGGCGTGCGATCTCTGACATATTTGTAAGTTGCTTTGGATAAAAGTGTCAGCTAAATGACATATAATGTAATAGTAAGGGTTCAAGATGGAGCTTAACCATCTGTCCTCAGCTTCCCGACTCATCTCCAAACAGTAAGCTAAAGGATTTGGTAGATAATGTAAGTCAAACCTTAATGAGAATGTTTTATTTGTTCTTTCTGGATGTTAGAAATCAACGATGTATTGTGTATTACATTATGAAATACGTAAACCTTCAAGTTGTTAGCCAGTGGCAACCAGGACAACACAAGCCTCAATGACGGCTGAAGAGAGCCTGTCAGTGGACTGTTCTCCACATTTCGAAGAGGCTGAACCTCTGCCTAATGAGAGTATTTTTAGTAGCTATGCCCCAAACAGGTGTGAGCATAATGGCCCTGGTCATATATAAACCTTTCTCTCCCTCTCTCTCTCTTTCAATTTAATATGCTTTGTTGGCGTGAGAGTAACAAAAACAAAATGACCAAAAACGTCAAGTAATTATGAGATTAAAAAGACTAATGAAAAAAAACAAGGAACATTTGTGTGTGTCCCTCTTGCGCTTTCATTCTCTTTGCCCTGCCACACTCTCACTTGCCACTCTTTTCAGACACAATATTCAATACTCAATATGCATCCCTGATGCGCGCACACACACACACACACACACACACACACACACACACACACACACACACACATATATGTTGGCAGTAGGAAAGTAGGGGTGATGAGATTAACAATGCGGGCCAGCTATGCATCAGACAGTTGTTACTGTGAGTGATGAGATACATAAACTCAAAACCATTTTCATCTTTCTTTCTACTAGGACCACGACCACTCCTATGGATTGCCTGCATCTCCCACTGATCTAAAGGCCAGACTCAGTGAAACCATGGCTAGGGTGGAGCGTTTGGCGTGAGAGATGAGAAACGAACGAACGAGAACGGAGGGCAAGGAACACAGTACGTCTTCTGCAGAATCTGAAGGGGAAGAACCTCATAAATGAAGAGCTGAAAGAGAGATTTGACTTCTATGCAGGTAAAAAAAAAATTGATTGTATTTATATCTAATACTTATATTTTTACATTTTCTTAGACGTCCTACTTATTATTTCAAGGGAACTTACTTATTAGTCTGTGCTAACTGAATTTCAGATATTCTATCTCAGAGAGTCTCTTCTATTTGACCTCCCACATCCACATACTTTGCAAATGTATTCTTAGTGTAATTAGATTGCACCATAAAAATAATACGGGTTCAAAAACATTAGACAACAACTTTTCATTTTACAAAGGTGGATGAGTTCTGTGGATGCAAAGCCTGGCCCCAACATGATGATGATGTTAGACATGTTGAAAAGAAAAAAAGAGTTAGACCCAGCTAAATATGGATGTGTGACTCTCATGTTGGCTTCCATGGCCATCAAAAAACATGTCCATTACATGTATGTTGAAGCTGGCAGGGACTATGTAGCATGCATACAGTCCGATAACCAGCACCACTGGACCGATCAACTGGGAATACATTGTTCATCTGAATGATGTTCAAGCTAAAGATGGACTGCATGCTGCCAACAAGGTAACAGTTAAGCATGTTCATTTTGACTCGCAGAAGATGAAGGTATCCCTGGCTGCTCGCACTACGTTACCGTCCGATTTTAAACTCCGGTCAATTTATGAGGACTATGGTTAGCTGCTCCTCTGATCTCTGCAGGTTAAATCGAGACAGCTAGCTAGCCGAGACTATCTGTCCAATCTGAGTTTTCTGTTGCACGACTAAAACAACCTTTGAACGTACACGTTCCACAAAAACAAGTTCCTTCCCGAGGCTATTTTGCAGCAGCACCATGGCTCCGCTCTGCGCTTAGCACCGCCCAAGACGATTGTGATTGGTTTAAAGAAATGCCAATGAACAAGAGCACGTTTTTCTTCCATCCCGGATTGCTGTGTGGACTAGCCAGACCCTCCTCCGCAGCGCTGTGAAGGGAGGTCTGGCAATGCGAGACTAATGGAAACATGAAAAAGAACATATGTTGTGTATGCTGACGATCAGATGCTTTCAGCTAATACAAACATTAGCTTTTAGATAATTTACAGGCTTTTTGACATGACCAGCCGCAATCCCCGTGCCAAAGAGTTCAAAGCTCCCCTGGGTTCTTTGAATTGGACTGAGAGAGTAGAGTTCTTGTTGAGAGGCAAGGAATACTTGATCAGTTTGGTGATGAAAGATGGCACACCCCTTCACCGATCAAAGAGGTTTTTTTTCAATTATGAAGCTTCGGTTTGTCATTTGAGTTCATAAGTTCATGACAACAAAAGTTCCTATGATGCTCTCTTCTCTTCTGACTTTTTGCTGTCTACGGTTTTGTTTCCGTTTGAATTATTTTATCTTTAGTGTTTCAGTTCATACAAGTGTCAGAAAGGTATGTATGGCACTGTGTTCATATAAACGATTTTTGATGATATGATAACCTTGAAATATCACGCAGTATACAGTATTACATTTATACGCTTTATAATTGAAAGTATGTAATTAGCAATGCGTTTTGCATCATTCTGCGGACTTGTGACACCAGCTACAATTCAATTCAATTTCATTTCATTTATAGTGTCAAATCCCAACAGGAGTTATATCAGGACACGTTACAGATAGAGTAGGTCTAGACCACACTCTGTAATTTACAAAGACACAACAATACCCACGAGCAAGCATTTGGCGAGAAAAAAAAATCCTTTTCACAGGCAGAAACCTCGGACAGACTTTGGCTCTTGGTGGGCGGCCATCTGCCACTGCTGATTGGGACACAAAAACACTGATACAGATATACAGAAATATGCTTCATAATAATAATAATAATAATAATAATAGGCTTGTGATTGATGAGCTCCACTGGAGGCATGAAGGGAGGATGGGTGCTAATCATCTCAGAGCCGGTGGAAAATCAGCAAACTTTCACATTAAGTTTTGTGTGTGTGTGTGTGTGTGTGTGTGTGTGTGTGTTTTTTTAGGGGCTGGAATAACAATCCTACTGCATGCCAGTTTCAGGGCATTTTCCGCTGCCTGATGGTCCGGTGTCTCTCCAAGCACTTCAGGCAACGTGGTGGCACAGGATGAGACAGTGTCCCTGTCTGTTGTTGAGATGTCCTCTGCTTTGCCAGCAGAAGAAACTGAAGAGCTTCCATCAGTGAAGGTGGTCAGGTCAGCTGAGCGGTTTATTCGCCAGTTTTCATCGGGGCAAGCCGTAAAAGTGTTTGTCCGTGCTGAGATTGGGTCAGAGGATGTGTTTCTTTTAAAGGAGCACATTCAAGAAACGCAGTTTTGCAATTGACAATCATCATTTTTTGCTATTAGTTTAGTTGTGTCTGTCTTTCACAAACTAAGGCTACACCACAATGCCAAACTGAACACTCTTACTATTACAGAGTGTCAATACCCGTAAAAAACTGTGCAAAACAGTTCTGTTTCAAGGTTTTTAGCTCCTATCCTCGTGTTCTGTATAGGCCATAACTTGTACAGGACAAAATGTAGAAACTTGCACATCAGGTAAAGCCGTAAGCATATTTGCATTTATATGTGTATGGTATAAAAATCGATACAGCATAGAAAACTCTTTACATGAGCTGCAGCCGAACTGCGACTGATTGAACCTCTAACGTGTGTTACAGGTTGAGTTTTATAAAAACAAAAAAAGACACATTCAGGAGGTGCTTTACTTAAGCCATATAAGAACGGCCTGTGAACGCACAGTGCCAGTTCTGCTTTCAAATGTTTAGTTAAAGTAAAAGGAGACGCAATTAGCACAATGTGCTTCAATGTGGATATTTTCAACTTTAATATAATGCTTGATAGCTTAATGCATCATATTTTAATTGGGGGTATTTTGTGAGTAGAATCTGAATCTGCAACTTTCTGGTTTCTGGTAGGTTTTCCTCTGAAGTAAAAGTACACAGTAAGTCAGTAGTAAAGGCCTACAGTTGGGTCATTAAGTGCTTTGGGAGCCTTATGTAAGTTATTTCAAGTACAATGGTTATGGAAAAAGCTACAAGCAGCTACCGGCCCATTCCAAAAGCTGCACTAGTTATATGAATTGCACATGAGAATTGGTACTAGAATAATATAATCATTTGCCTTTTTAGTCCACTAGATGGTACAATTGAGTTATTTTTTCTATTAAGAAATGTATCTTTTTAGATAAACTGGATGTGTTAGGACATAATTTGAAGATGGGAAAGAGGTAATCATTTTTTATATATCGCAGAATATCACAATACGTTTAAAATTGCATTAAGATTGTATATTGGGGGGGGCCTCTGTTGATTCTCACCCCTTTTCACTACTCAATATTTAATTTAACATTGTGTTATATTCAATATATTATACTACTATTGTATTGCTAATTATACTATACATACTATTGTTAATAGTTAATATAATATGTTTGCATTACTACCATAATATACTCATGTATATATTTACATATTTATTGTCATATATTTACCAGATTATACATTAATTATACTACTACTATTCATACCATATATCAGGGCTCAACACTAACTAAAGTAGCTGCTAGGCTTGACAACCAGGCATCAGCTTTTGGTTGCCAAAACTGACAATTCGGTCGCCATGTTTTTAACTGCCTACATTTGGATCAATTCATTTCTTATGTAACTATACCACACATTTGAATAATGAAACAATGAGAGAATGGCTTGCAATATAATTTCCCTCTCAAATAAGCGTGCAACTGATCACAAAACTCACGGTCACAGATCGGATCCATTTTCAAATCATTTTTTTTTTCAAAATGTAATAACAATAATTATTTATTTTCACCAAATGTAAAAAACTATTATATAGGGACAGCTCCATAAGTATTAGCAAAGGAAAATAAGCCAAAGCCATGCTTAACAAACAAGTTTTGGGTTTTTACAATTACTTATGACAACAATGGCTTATTTTCCACCACGTAAGTAATTCAGTTCATTTAGGCTACACTCATATGCGTCTAGCTGCGATTGTTATTAACCTAATTATTAACTGGCGACAAACAAAAAGTTTATTTTACTACTCCACTCAGATCATAAACCCTTAAAAACGATTAATTTAAAATCGGTTGAAAAATGTAGGCCTAGATTGGACAGATAGTCTAGCTAGCTGTCTCAATATACCATGCAGAGATTTGAGGAGCAGTCAAAAATAGTCCTCATAAATCCACCGAATTTAAAATTCCAACACAAAGAAAGCGGAAGGAAACAGAAAATGCATATGGATATAGACTACGCATTGCCAGACCTACCTTCATAGCGCTGCGGAGGAGGGTCTGGCTAGTCCACACAGCATTCCAGGATAGGAGTAAAACGTGTTCATTGGTTCATTGCCATTTCTTTAAAGCAATCACAATCGTCTTGGACGGCACTGAGCACCGGACGCAATAACAGTGCCTCTGCAAAATAGCCTCAGGAAGGAACTTGTTTGGGTGGAACACGTGCTCGTTCAAAAGTGGTTTTACTCGTGCAACAGAAAACTCTGATTCGACAGATAGCTGCAGAGATCTGAGGAGCAGTTAAAAATAGTATTCATAAATCGACCGGAGTTTAGAAATGCCAACACAAAGAAAGCGGAAGGTGACGGACATCCGGCCGAAAATGAGGGACATTCGTAACATAGATGGCTTGTTTTACGGTTGAGTAAAATGACTACAATGTCAGCCAGATGCTCTTACTTGTAGTTATCATCAGATGCTCCCACACTTTATTGGTCCTCTTTGACAAACTGATGACTGCAACTCCATTTCCAACCTTAGCTGTGCTTCGGTCATCATCAACAGGTTCAAACAGGAAGGCTTCAAACAGATATGGAGGGTAATGCACCTGTGCAGAAAAGAAAGTGGAAAACATTGCATAGTGTATAGTGCATTGTGTATACCCAACTCCCTTTCAAAAATCGTGCTCTTAAATTTGTTTAAACTTAATGTGTCTACACATTATAATATAAAGACATGGCTGTGACATTAAGAATGTAATCTTTTGTCTATAGCTAACGACTAACGTTAGACCAAGAAAGGTAATGCTAACGTTATATCCTAGCTAGTTATATAGCTACAGTAATGGTTATATCCTTATGTTCTTTATTCATGAGTAGCTACCTAACGTTACCGTTACGTGATATGACAAAGCTAATAGCGTGTCACGTGTGACAGCGACATACAATTAACAACGTGTAGCTACGCTAACTTTACCTTGAGGTATTCTTCTGTAGACACGATGTCCACTTTCTCAACTTTCCTTCCTTTTAAAGGCACACTTATGAAAACCGTCGAGTCTGTCTGTGTCCATGAATAGTCTGTTACTAGCAACGGCATTTTCGGCACACCTATTTTTTCGTGTCACCCTGCTGTTTGTTATTTTGCCCGCACAACTTGGAAGCAGCAGCTCTCCAGTTGTGGTATCACTAATAGCGCAAAAATCTCGATGTATTCAGGTTAAAAACAAAGTTATGCGATAAAAGAGCCGTGAAGGGGAAAAACTGGCTGTACTAGCCAATGGTACTAGCTACCGCATGGCGTCTCGTTGCTATGGTGACCACAAAGAGACGCACCATGCTGCCTTTAAATTTGTCGGAAAAATGAGTATTAGGAGTCGTAGCCAATACCAATTATTAAAGGGATGCAAACCCACACGTTACAGTACTGTCATAGCAAAGTAAATTAGGCCTATATAAAATATTTCATATAGAATTAGCTTCAAAAAGCACAGTACACAGATACATGTTTTTCACTGGAGTAGGCCTAACTTGCTCTCAAATAGCCTATGTTAAGTAGACTTATAAGTCCACTTAACATATGATATGGAGTTATATTCCTATCTTTATTCAAGAGCGCATTCTTTCAATTTGAGAGCATTTCTCACTGATATTACGTTCAGATTTTGTAATAATTTCCCTCAAAACCTTGCTCTCACACTCAAATGGTCATGCTCGCACTTGGATTTTCTCTGCTTGTGCTCAGACTCAGATATGTTGTTCTGTGGACATTTCCTGCTCTCAGCTTTGAACCTTCTCCTTGCACTCAGCCTGATTCTGCGCGCTTGCAAATCTGCTGCTCTCGGATCTCTCCTGCGCGCTTGGATTTTTCTGTGTTACAACACTATCAAAATTCCACAACCAATAGACTGCCAGGTGTAGTGTTGACCAATGAAATGATCCCTGCCCCGTTGAGGGTGCGTTCGTTTTACGTGAGAACATCCGTTGCAGCTGGCTCCTCTGTAACCATGGGTCTGTAACCCAAGTTTATTTAACCCCGCCGTCCATCGCTTTATTATTCGTATATGTCAATAATGTGCACAGAATGGTCGACGGTCTTTCACCTGCACCCATCAGGAAACGGGAGAAAGCTTTGAAGTGGGACATATCAAGTTGTAGCTACACAACTATGAGGGTGAGTAACATAAATTAAGCTTGATGTCCGTAAACAAATAGCTTTTCTTTAAATCAGTAGTTTAGCTAGCTAGATAGATTGAACGACATATGACGGACAGTATGTGTGTATTTACAACTGGTATTTAATGACCCCACTTTGTAATTTGTCCTCGTTTGGTTAACCATGTTCCTGGGGATTTGGCTAATTTCAGACATGTTAGAGGCAATTGTAAAACCTAAACTGTAATATAACTGAAAAACAAAAGAAACTGGATTGTTTGTATCAGTTTTTACATCACTGTTGCATGTTTTTCAGATGTTCTAAATTCTTATAACATTATTTTAACAATAACATTCATATATATATATATATATATATATATATATATATATATATATATATATATATATATATATATATATATATATGTGTGTGTGTGCGTGTGTGTTTGTGTGTGTATAGAAAGTTGTAAGTACAATTCCACTCCTATAATAAAACACTATTTAAAATAGCAGTTATTTATTTTTACCCTTATGAAATCAATACAAAGCAAATTGAACAGAAAAAAAACAAGTATTTTGTTTCAGTTTCCCTTCTTCCAGGTGGGGCTGAAGTACCCCTGTTGAGCTGCACCGTGTGCATGGACCAGTGTTCTACAACCACACTACTGTCTTGTTCCAGTCAGTACATTACTCCAAACGCAAAATCCCATTGGTTCTTCCTGTACTCACCTGTGTGCAGAGGGCAGGCATTAGTGGCACAAACCAAGTACGTTGGCAAGTCTGATAATAATTTAATTGTAAAATCATGTTACATACACTTATTTCTTTCTTGCTTAAATTCACAGGGTGCACAACAAGGCCCAGGAGAGACAATTACTGTGATGTCCACACATCCAAAGCAGAGAAGAGAAGGTAAGGTAAGATAGTAATGATGTTAAAGAAAGCTATGTACACCTAATACCTTATGTGTTGATGTCTATGAATTTGTTTTAAATAGGAGCACACTATACAAAGACAACAGTGGAGAGTTGCTGGATCGGTCTGTCCTCAAAGTGCCAGAGATCTACAAGGACTTCACCCGTTTCTGCACCATCACCTGCATAATCCAAGTGATAAAAGAGAGAACAAACTATTTTGTTCTCTGCTTACATGAATAGGTGCCTGTAATGTCTGCACACATAAACAATCAATTAATAAATGTTAAGTATCACTGATATTTCTTAAATCATTGTGGTTTTTCAGAGCAATAAGATTATTAAAGCCATCTTCATACTTGCAACAAATTAAAACCCTTATCAAGGCAAATAGGTTTTTCATTTTCTGTAATCTAAATCTAAAAACAGTATAGTTAAATTTACCAGAGTGGACACTTGCAGGTTGTTCAACAGCTTTAATTTACCTTGTCAAAACAATAAGTAATTCATAACCAACTGCACAATATTTGACACAAAACCTAAAAAGTGTATGGTTCATACTCCTGTGAAGCAGTACACTTTGCCTGTAGGATTTACTGTAGCAGGAACATTGATATTGGCAAACTGATGACCAAGGTACAGGTGAGTTTGTGAGCAGGGTTATGATATGAACTAAAATAAAGATAAGATAAGCCTAGTGTTCACAAGAGGGATAATTCAGGTATTGCAACACAAGTTATAGAATAATTGAATTAAATAGGAGGTATATATAACTAGTAGAAAATAAATTAACTAAACAAAAGCAATTTAGGCAAAGTTATGAGGTAGTAGCAAGCTAAAGTGACGTATAATCAATAGCAGTGAGTCACATCAACAGTGTACACCAGAATAATATATACTGTGATTAAGTAATGATACTTAGTGTTGTCTGTAGACTACTAATATAACAAAACAGAAAAATAATATAGTGTACGATGCAGTATGGAGAACAACCGAGTCCCATATGACCCCAAGAGACTTTAATTGCAGCTGTTGATGTTGCAGATGGTTGTAGTCTGTAGCCAGTCATACAGTAGGTAGATCTGGAGCAGCAGGGTGACTTCTAGCTTTCATGGGCTGGTGATAAGACTCTGCTGCTATGATGCAGCATTGGTCGAGCCCTTCATTCTCAACTGGAAGAAAAGAAAATGCTTTTTTTTTATGTTCAGTTGGCTTTGTATTCATTTAAAAAAAACTGCTATTTAAGGAGCAAATTATTCTAGATCTGTTTTTATTATAGTGATAACATTGTACTTAACATTACAACGTTTTATACAGACTGATATGAATCCATCATTTTCAAACTAATGTTATATGAAGAAATGAAGACTAAATTCTGATGAACAACACACAACAGTGATGCAAAAACGAACACAAACAATCCAGTTTCTGGTGTTCTTTCAGTTATATTACAGTTTAGGTTTTACTCTTGGCTCTAACATTAAATTAGCAAAATCTCCAGGAAGGAGAGGTTAACCACACGAGGAAAAATACACATACTGTCGGTCATATGTTGTTCAATCTAGCTAAACTATGAAGAAAATCTATTTGTTTACGGACATCAAGCTAGGCTGTATGTTAGCATGTCTGAAATTAGCCAAATCCCCAGGAACATGGTTAACCAAACGAGGACAAATTACAAAGGGGGGTCATTAAATACCAGTTGTAAATACACACATACTGTCCGTCATACAGTATGTCGTTCAATCTATCTAGCTAGCTAAACTACCGATATAAAGAAAAGCTATTTGTTTACGGACATCAAGCTAGGCTAGCTATGGCTAGCGCCATATGCTATGTGCTTAATTTATGTTACTCACCCTCATAGTTGTGTAGCTACGTAACTTGATATGTCCCACTTCAAAGCTTTCTCCCGTTTCCTGATGGGTGCAGGTGAAAGACCGTCGACCATTCTGTGCACATTATTGACATATGCTAATAATAAAGCGATGGACGGCGGGGTTAAATAAACTTGGGTTACAGACCCAGGGTTACAGAGGAGCCAGCCGCAACGGATGTTCTCACGTAAAACGAACGCACCCTCAACGGGGCAGGGATCATTTCATTGGTCAACACTACACCTGGCATTCTATTGGTTGTGGAATTTTGATAGTGTTGTAACACAGAAAAATCCAAGCGCGCAGGAGAGATCCGAGAGCAGCAGATTTGCAAGCGCGCAGAATCAGGCTGAGTGCGAGGAGAAGGTTCAAAGCTGAGAGCAGGAAATCTGTCCACAGAACAACATATCTGAGTCCGAGCACAAAGTTTGAGCACAAGCAGAGAAAATCCAAGCGCGAGCATGACCATTTGAGTGTGAGAGCAAGGTTTTGAGGGAAATTATTACAAAATCTGAACGTAATATCAGTGAGAAATGCTCTCAAATTGAAAGAATGCGCTCTTGAATAAAGATAGGAATATAACTCCATAATATGAGAGCATTCAGAGATTCATATTACATGTTAAACTGTCTTACATGTTATTTAATTTCACAGATCATCACAGTCTGTCAGAGCTTTAAGTTTATAGGATTTGGAAACTGGCTTAATTACCCAGGTGTACAGTCATAATTTAGATAGGCCTATGTAGCTGCTTTAGCCGCTAATGCCTTCTCTTCCTATTCATCCTCATCAATTACTGTCCAGTGGGGAGAGGAAGATGAATCCCTTAAACATATTCAAGGCATTATCAGTAGCAAATATTTTAGGGTGCATGTTTACCAGTACTAAAGGGTTTCAACGAATGTTCTAATTTATATGACTTAATAACAGGTAAATGTAATAATGGTTCTGTGGTGGTTGGAGTCCGGCTGGCTGTGAGTTCCTGTTTTTCTTTTCCTCATGTTTTGCTGTCAGTTTGTGTTGCCTCTGTTTCTCTCTGTGTTCCCCCCTCCCTTCCTGTCTGTGCCAGCCAGCTGATTGCGCACACCTGCTCGCCTCCTCACTACCGCTCTTCCCACCATACACACCTGCCGGCCATCAACTCCAATCAAGCCCAGTATATAAACCCCGGATTGACTCACCACCTTCGCTTGATCGTTGCTCCTGCCTACTTGCCATTGCCTTCCTCGTCACTCTGCCTCCAGTCAGCTGGCTCCTCCATCCAGTTCCCCCTCACGGTTTCCTGCACCAGCCTGCCTCAGCCCTCGCCTCTCCGCGCTCCAGTACTTCCCTGTCGAGTTCTCAGACCCGGTCTCCCCGTGCCTCTGTTCCCGGTTCCAGCCCCCGTGCCTGTGCTCCCCTCTCTGGCATCCACCTCCCCACTTCCCCATTCACTTTCCCACTTTTCCTAATAAAGTGATTTGTGCTGAGTTCTGCATTTGGGTCCGTTCTGTCCTAACCGTAACAGGTTCAGTATATTTCAACAATGTTTACCGAAATACAGAATAATACGGAATAGGAATGACTGAGTGAACTGAAGATTTTGTTTATGGCGTAGGTTCTGTTTGGTGGCTCAAATGTCAGTTGCTAAAATCTGTATTTACCATAGAAATACCAGGATGTCTTACTAGGCAGCTGGATCATCTTTACAACAGGCTGGATGGATTTAGTGGCTGCAGGCCACAAATGTGGATGAGGGAGCTTTTTCTTGAAATGTAGTAAATATATTTTAGACTTAAAAATATCCCCTTTTCTTATATGGAATTTGTTTTTCATTGTTTGTTATCTGCTGAATGGGTCGAGAACAAAAGCTGAACCCATCTGAGTAAATTCACACCCACACGGAATCTCTGCAAGACAAATAGGTTTTGCTATCCTATCCTGTTGAAGGTCTTCTCTGCATCCAACAACATGACAGACTTGTCAGGGGTGCCAGATTTTTCAAAGAAAATATTAGACAACCTCCTTGTATTATGGAAGTCCTGTCTTCCCTGCACAAATCCATTCTGGTCGAAATAAACCATTTGAGGTAAGAATGGTTCCGATCTCCTCGCTAGAGCTTTACGTAACATTTTCAGGTCATTATTTAGGAGTAAAATCGGTCTATTAGACCCACATTGGGTTGGCATTTTATATATATATTTTGTATATTTCACTGCTATGACTCGGATTTAAATTGAATTTATTCATATTCTGTTTGTAAATCAAAAATCCAGGTTGTGATTAGAATCTTTATTACGTTTTGTAAAAATTCTTTATTTGCCTCCCTGCTCCTTGCTCCCTAGAGCAAATATTACAGCGAAACCCCAGTAGCCTTAGATGATGGCCGACTGGAAAAATGTCTGGATCAAGCAGGGAGTGAGGAACTCTCAAATTAGTGAATTGGCATGTAAGCATTGTCCAAGTGTGTAGATTGAAAATGATCAAAGTGTCACTTTTAGCACTCAATCGAGTTGATATGGTGTAATTAAACACAGCATAAAAAGGCATTAACCAAGTGACATTAAAATATAAAAATCAGTATGCCTTTTATTTTACCTACTCAATATTAATCTTTATGTTCTCTCAGGTCGATCCACTGGAGGGAGCCATAGTAGGGGTCAGAACCAAGTTAGAAGAGGCTGCCAGCTGAGGTTTGTTGTTGAAAACAGGTATATCTACCCAGTGGCTAGAAATAGGGAGGAACCCAGCTGGACCAGCTCCAGATCTGGATCTTCTGTAAGGAAGGAGGAGATTTATTCTAGAAGCAGAAAGGGCAGCCAGGGTGAGTGTGTTTTTTTGTGTTTTACCAGGATGACAAAGCCAGCAGGCGACAGGAACGCAGTCTGAGCTTTTTCATTTTTTTCCCTTAATGTAATCAAATCCCATGAAAAGACCAAAACCAACAATAAATTAATTTGATTTACAAACACTGCCTTCTTAGTTAAAGTCTGATATATCCTATTCAGGGCTTTAAATGAACTTTTTTGATCACCAGCCAACACGGCTAGTAGATTTTTAAAGTTACCAGCCAATCAGATTTGTCACTAGCCACGTTTCTTTTTTTCCTAACTATTTCAGCTCCTCTGATTTGTTTGGCGCTGTTCCGTTGGTCTTCTCTGTTTCAGCGTAGCTTGTAATCAATGCTGCAGACTCTAGGCATGTAGCCAACGGGTGTATAACACATCACAACATGGTGTTCATGGGAAATGTAGGATTAGTACTACAAGCAGTGTTGCCAGATACAGATTATATTTCCAAGCCAAAGACACACAAAACCAGAACTTGCCAAAAAACAGACCAATCTGGAAACACAACCGGCTTTATCAGGTTTTATCAATGTTTTATATACTGGATTGTTCCGGTGCCCCGCAGGTGCCGCCAGATGTCCCTAATTTTCGGCAGGAGGTCCGTTACCTTCCGCTTTCTTTGTGTTGGCATTCTAAACTCTTGTAGATTTATGTTGACTATGGTTAACTGCTCCTCAGATCTCATCAGGGTAAATTGAGACAGCTAGCTGGGCTGTCGAAGAATAGATCTTTCAAATCTGAGTTTTCTCTTGCATGACTAAAACAACTTTTGAACGTATACAGTACATGTTCCACCAAAACAAGTTCCTTCCTGATTTTGCAGAGGCTCTGTCTGGCGCTTTGCCAGAAGAAGATTGTGATTGATTTAAAGAAATGCCAATAAAACAGAGCAGTGTTTCTCCTATCCAGGAATGCTGTGTGGACTAGCCAGACCTTCCTATGCAGTGCTGTGGAGGTAGGTCTGGCAATGAGAGTAGTCTAGGTCAAGTGGTCCCCTGACTTTTCATTTAGCAGCACCATCGATCTCTAGCAGGTTGACATTTAAGGTTTTGAGACTTGACAACTATTGGATGAATTGCCATCAAATGTGGCTTGGATATTCATGCCCAGGATCAATGGACCTTTTTCGAAGCAGACATTTTGACCTGTCATAAAAGCACAGCTGAAATTGATAACCTTAACGATGGCTCAATTCCATCAAGTGTCCCAGTGAGTCATTTCAATGAGTCAGCATGCACTATACCAGGGCCTCTCCTAAGTGGAATGCAGCCATCATTAATGGTTTTGAATACACCTGTGCTCTTCCTACTATGACATGTCAACAAGTCTGCTGTGAAAAAGGTCTATTGTAATAACTGTGCTGATCCCCTGACTTCATCTAGTGCCATCAACAGGTCACAATTCCAGTTTGTCCAATACTCTGCATCTCCAAAGCTTATGATAACAAGAACTCCACACAATTAAGTAACTCTTTCATTCTGACTTTGACCTGACAATCAAAGTCAATAATACTTTTATGAAACTATTATTGAGATAAAAACAAGGCCATATTTTATTGACTCTTTGTTGTAAATCATATTTATTCTTGCGCACTTACTGGATTCTATTAGAATCTCCGATATCATATCACATTTTCCTAATCACAACTTGTAAAAGTATTAAAAAACCATGACGTGCTGAGAGTTTGAGTCATGTGAGATAAACCTTTAAACATTGGCCATATCTGTACCTGTCCATTCTTGGCTTTATATCACAGTGAGTATTTCCACATCTTTTTCCACATCTAAGAAAATGCTGTACGTGTATTTTATTGTCCCATGAGGCTTGAAAAGTACAATGAACTGCAGCTGACCCCAGTGTTTTCCTCGCTGTCACTACAACAAAAGCAATATACTAGCCAAGGCTTTGTTTTACAATGCTGTCAAGGTAAAGGAGGTAAGAAAACCTGTTAATCTGATTTCACAAACCTAACACGAAGAGGGATACTGATAACATCTACAGGAAGTCAAATGTGTTTGTTTCAAAATACTCCTCAAACATGATAAAGAAGTTTATCAGAGATTTTCAAGTCAGAATGAATCAAGTTAAACTATGGTGTACACTATGAATGCTCTTTATTGTATACGCCAATACAGTATTTTATCAGTTAGTATTAGTTAGCAAGAATGCACATTTAGGTGTACAGTCTGTCCAAAACTCTGTGAATCACCTCTGTACTGTATTTAATGTCGTCAAACTTGTCTTATAACGTTAATGAAATCTTAATGATAATTCCAAATGGTTCCACTTTACTTGAGCTCAAGGGAATTATTAATGACCCAGTTTAAAAGCATTTGACAATTTAATCCAACATTATGACATCTTTATGACAAGTCCAAATTGTAACATGAAGAGGGATGATGATAACATCTACAGGAAGTCAAATGTGACTTTTTGGAAATACTTCTCAACAAACATGATAAAGTGTTTTATCAGCGATCTGACTAGTTTTCAAGTAAGATCAAAGCAATTCAAACAGTACAATATGAGTACTTTTTACAGTATACTATACTATTTTAGCAGTTAGTATTAGTAAGCAATAATGCACAATAAGATGTCCTGATACAGAATAAAATGTGTATTTACTGCCTTCAAACTGGTCTTCTAACTTTTATGATATCTTAATAACAAGTCCAAATGGTTCCACTTTACTTAAGGTCATGTGAATTATCCATGACGTTATAAAAGCATTTGACAGTGTAATCAAACTTGATGACATCTTTATGACAAGTTCAAATTGTTTCACAAGGAAATATTGTTTGTTTCACAAGGAAATATTCATGAAACAATTATAAGCGTCTCATGACATCCAATATAAAAACTAACCACTTATAATGTTAGCACATAAAGCTAAATAGTTTCTTTAAGTTTGATAATTAGGCCTGCTATGACATATTTATGACAGGTTATGTTGTCTTGCTTAATGTCGAGTTGACATAACAGACATTGCTGTCTTGGTCAATGTCAAAATGTCATAACAAAGCTTTAGCTTTAGCACTATATATCTCCATCTCACATGTGCACAGGTTGAGTTGTTATACCAACAAAGTCACCTGTGACGATGCAATCATGTATAGGGCACATGCCCCATTATAAAACCCTGACGTTATTACGCAATCTGTTCTTTCTATCTTCTTGCAATTGAAGAAGCTAATAGCAGGTTAATTTACCTTGTAGCGTGTAGGCTCGTAACCCGGTAAGTATGCTAGCGTTGCTCTTAGTTGGCTATCTAGCCAGTGCCAAGAGTGGTTTATTTCTTGCACTGTTCATACAGTAGTGACTTGAAACTGGTGATTTTTGCCCTTTGATGCATTGCATGATCTGCTGCGTTGAAAGACAGCCTCCTGGGCCTCTGATTCTGTTTCGGTGGTGTCCACACTGTCCAAGGAATACACACTGAAGTTCTAATGCTGGCCATCAACTCTGTAGTCAGAGATCTGGCGAAAACCCTGGCCCTCTAGCAGCCCTCTTAGAAAAACACACCATTAAGCCTATTGAGTGGCATACACAGCTCAGTGGGTTCTATTTAGTATAGTTTCTAATTCAGAAGAAGGATGTCAGGTTCTGCCCAATTCTAGACCTGAGGGGTTGGAACAACTTTTTAAAGATTCTGCCGTTCCGAATGTTACAAATGGCAGATGTTCTCCAGTCAGTAGCAAAGGGAGCCTGGTTTATGTCAATAGATCTCAGGGATGCCACAGGTAGTTCCTGAGATTTGCCTTTCAAGAACAGGTTTACCAATTCAAAGGAATGCCATTCGGTCTCTCATTTGCCCCTCGCATATTTACAAGATGCGTGGCTGTCGCCCCTTTCTCCCATGCAAGCTAGAAATTCTCTTACCATACTTGGACGATTGGTTAAGTATTTCCCCAACTGCGAAGGTTGGTTTTGTCTCCAATAACTCCTGAGAAAAGTATCTATCTCTTTAGCTGCTAAATGCTCTATTATTTTTATCAGCAAGTCATTCACCTTGTCTATTTGCTGTTTGGTGCTTGGCAGGTAGTGAGGCAGGCTAAAACCAAACAAACAATGAGCTAAAAGAGACTTACAGATGTGGTGGGTCTGATCACAGACAACAATGAAAAAGGCCTACCTGAAAGAGGTAGAGGACCTGAACTACTGGTGTCAGGACACCCAACTTCTCATGAATGTCAGCAGGACTATTGAGATGATAGTGGACTTTGGAGAAAAAATAAAATCAGGGAAGGAACTATGCCCCCCAATATAAATGGGTCACTGAGAAAAGGGTGGACAGCTTCAAGTACCTTGGTATCCACATCACAGAGGCCCACACATACTGTTTTATGATGAATCATGCACAAGTTAAAGGAGCTGATTGGATTTCACTTGAAATGTACCAGGTATGATTGCATGCGACAAATAATACTGATTGATTAAATTTAAAATCAATCCTCTTTTTAGGGGAACTGTGGTTGTTGGTGTGTAAACTCAAATACACGAGCAAACAAAATGGGTGTAAATAGACGGATGCTCATATCTGATTATTTCAGGGCAAACCCTCATCTGGATTTACAAGTATCAGGTATTCTGAGTATGAACAAAACACAGAAAGGCAATTTTATGGTTGAATATAATTAAGGGACGATTTAGAGATAAAGAGCTGCAATAACCAGAAGGGGTGTGGGCTGAAAATAGATCTTATCTTTTATAATTCCTCTCATCTTCCTGTTCATGATGACTGAGCATTACAGCTGTGGGACCATAAAATGACATTCTTAAAATGGTAGGTTAAAGTCTAATGTCCTCAAGTTGTTTGGCCTCAGATCTTGTACAGATTGTAAACTTTTTTCTTATCTCGGGTATCTTCCCACAGACCCTGAAAACTGCAGTCATCAAGCCACTCTTAAAAAAGAACAAATTAGATACGTCACTAATCAGCAATTATAGGCCCAAATCAAACCTTCCATTTTTATGAAAGTAAAATAATGGAAAAAGACATTTTTGAACAGCTTGCTTCTTATCACTAAACAACTGTTTTGATGTATTGAGTCAGGTTTTCAACCACAATACAGCACTGAGACTACTTTTGTTAAGGTATTTAGTGACATCCACTTACAGTACATACAGACAGTGGCAAAATTTCAGTCTCAAAAGGTATAGATGTTAATCCAATACACGTTTTGTCAAATTCAGTGAATATCTTCTCACGATCACCTAGCTCTCCATTTTGTGCGCTACAAAAAAATTCAGTGTTATTACGCAGCCCTGGCTGTGTAAATGGAAAACAAACAGAAAGGAGTGCACAAGCCACAAAACAAAAAAAACAAAAAAGAAAAAGGGCTTCCATATAATACTAAATGTTAATTTTTTCTAGTTGTAAAAAGTGCATCACATTCTTCACCCAATGAGCAAAGGATGGGGGGGAGCATGTTGCTTCTTCTTGTTAGGTCTAGCCATGCGTGTGGTGAATGCTATGACCGCATCGGCCTTATCTGGTAGCTGAGCCTGAGATTTTCCTGGTGTTACGCCAAAGAGGGCACAAACTGGGTCGGGGTCTACTTGGGTTTTAAACATTTCACTGAACGAATTAAAAATACCCATCCAGAATGAATTAAGACTTGGGCACAACCAGAGCATACAGTATGTATTAGGTCTGCTGGCTGGCCTCTGCATCGAGGGTAACGGGGGTTATTGGTTGAGCAGATCCTTGCCAGCCTGGCATTAATGAAGTGGGCCCTATGCACAACCTTCCACTGTATTACAGTTTTTTCCGATTGCACATGTGCAAAAGTCAAACTACAGTCTGCACTACCAACAGTCACCTGAGCAAAACAGTTTACATCACCTGCAAAACCGACTCCGTGCAGCCAAACACTGTGCACAAGCCTCACTGAGAGAACACACACTGTCACTCAGAACACAGTGAGGGTAAAAACACAAACAACCCGGGCCCTGACCCTTCGGGGCTCTGGGACCCTGGCCAGTATTCAACATCCAAGGCTTGACCTTGTCCTACTAATACACTTTTAGTATACACACACACACACACAGACACACACATTCTCTGTACACATTTGTCTTGTTGTTTTTCATCTTTGCTTCTGCTTTTGGACTTTTGTACGTTTTGTACTTGGTTCAGCATGGCCCGTCGTATGACTCTAGATTTCAACCTGCGTCAGGGTTTCTGCATTGCAAGATGCAATGTCCCAGAAGAGGAAGGAGATGAACAAGAAGAACAAGAACAACAAGAACAAGACGACAAAGAAGAAGAAGAAGATGAAGACGAAGAAGACCTCTCTTCTACAACCGTGGACGAGCAGCTGGTTCCCTTTCGAGGTGGGAGTGCAGGCTAAAGGTTGTCCTTCAAATTCCCTCTGCACGCGATAAATAGATTGGAGCCCATCAGAGAGTTGCCAGACTGACCCTCTGAGGCGCGCGTGTAGTTTGCTGCCTGTGGAGCGCGTGTGTACGTCGTGTTGTGTAGGCCACTTTGTTTGCTCTTTTCACCGTGGCACCGTGGTCTTCGTGTGGGTTTTAGCTTTGTTTTGCGCCGTTTCTTTTTGTCTACCTCATAGTTTAGAATGCTTTTGTGTGTGTGTGCCTATGCACACACGGATGTTTTTAAAGATTTTATTTTTCTTTTTGTTATGCTTGTTCATTTTTATCTTCTTCTTGTTCTCATTTCGTCTCTTCACTCTTATTCAGCTCCCTCCGAGTCCTTTCCCTGTTTCCTTGTCATTCTCCTTCTTTGACGACACGTCCAACAACAACAACGACACCGACGACAACGACGACGACAACAACAAGGTCGATGCTCCTTCCGCCAGTACATACCCAGCAAGCCCGGCAGGTACGGATTCAAGGTGTGGGTGGCCTGCGACGCCGTGTCCAGCTACGCGTGGAGCATGCAGGTCTACACGGGCAAGTCTGTGAGCGGCGAGCCCGAGAGGAATCAGGGCGCCCGGGTGGTGATGGACCTGACCGAGGGGCTGACGGGCCCCCGCAACGTGACGTGCGACAACTTTTTCACCTCCTACGAGCTGGCCCGGCAGCTCCTCCACGACAGGGACCTCCCCGTGGTGGGCACGATGCGCAAAAACAGGCCCGAGCTTCCGCGGCCCTCTCGTCCAAGTTCGCCTTCACGCCCACCGTCACTCTGGTGTCCTACGTGGCCAAGAGGAACAGGAACGTGGTGCTGCTGAGCACGCTGCACACGGGGGACGCGCGAGTCAGCGCCGCCAGGCACGCCAAACCCGACATCATCCTGCACTACAACGGCACCAAGGGCGGCGTGGACAACCTGGACAAGCTCGTCGGCACGTACAGCTGCCGCAGGAAGACGGCGCGCTGGCCCCTCGCCGTGTTCCACAACATCCTCGACGTGTCCGCCTACAACGGCCCGAGTGGAGGCGCGGCAAGCTCGACAAGAGGCGCGCCTTCCTCGAGCAGCTGGGCAGGGCGCTTGTGACTCCGCTCATCGCAAGACGGCAGCGTCTGCCTCGCACGCCAGTGTCCGCCGCGCTCGTCAAAGCCGTGGCGACGAGGTTTGCCTCGTTGGGCGCTGGCGCCCGGCGACGACGAGAATGACGACGACGACGAGGATGCGCAACCGAGGGCGCAGAGAGTGCCCAGCAAGCGAAAGAGGTGTCAGCTCTGTCCAAAGCCGACGGAGCGCAAGACGCACACCGTGTGCGGCGGCTGCAAGAGATACATCTGCGGGAGCTGCACGCGAGCCTACTGCGCGAGACAGCATAGATTCTTGGCTCGCACGGCGCCAGTTTGAGCTTCGACCTTTTGCGCTGCAACAAAACCCGGCGAGCTGCAAACAAAACACATGTGTGTCGGGAGTCGCCAAACACCGACGACAAGAAGACGACAAGAAAGTTGCCTTTGAAATGTGTGAAGTGAAATAAAATGTGTGAAATGAAATGAACCTTGAATCTATTTTGAATAAAAACCCTTTGAAAAGTAAATAAACTAAACAAGTGACACAAAGGACCACACAAGGGTTAAGTGTTCAGTGGGGTTAGGGCTGATATTGTTGAGGAGATCATAAATCCACAAGATAAATCCTTTACTGATTAGTTTCAACGCAAGGATATCATCAATATGTGAACAGGGTGAGTTTATCTGGAAATGAACCAAATGTCTTTTTGTAAAGCTCCTGACCTGCAAATAACGGAAAAAAATGTTTCTTAGGTAAGTCATAAAGTTCAGATAACTGGGTAAAACTTGTAACACACACACACACACACACACACACACACACACACACACACACACACACACACTAAAGTAAAGCATTTATTATCCAACTATATTTAAATACTGACTTTAATTAAATAGGCCTAACTGATTTACACAGCACTTTAATTATATTAAAACAATCAAATACCTGAACAGTCTGAACAATCTTCCAGAATTATCTCAGTCAGACTCTTGAAGATTGTGTCATGGGTGGTCTCATCAAGGAAAAGCAGAGATTTTAAATGGGGGTCAAGTGCAGTGCTCATATGAAGAAACTGAATTAGTGCCCTATTCGTATCAGGGTATCTAGTTCACTAACTAGTCTAAAACAAGACACTTGCTTAGGCTTTCAGCTAAAATTGCAATCAGCAGTGTTTGATAGTCACCAGACTGAAATCTATTCTGTTTTGAATGTGTAGTTAACAGTTTTGACAGCAGTGTGTTAGCATTTGAACAAAGTGCTGTAAATCAGCGTTTTCAGGACTGGTCCAGATCACTGCAGGGACCTCGGACAAAAGAAATTCAGCCACTTAGACCACTAGGTGGCATTATAGCAGAAAAAAACGTGTTTGGCCTCATAACTCCCAAACCGTATATTACACATTAAAAATACACATATCCTCACGTTCCATGAATTCAGATGAATATTCTGATATAGGCCATGGCCATTTCCGCCTAGACTTTTTTTTTGCGTGAAAAATCGCAATTTATCGTAAACCTGCTTTTTCTTACTCCTCCTAGACCGTGCGACTGATCTGCATGAAACTTGGTACGTAGCATCTCCAGACCAACCTGACAAAAAGCTATCAAAAGAATTTTTGTCGATGAAAATTGCATAAATTATGCACAAACTAATTTGTGTAGCTAGCTACGGAGACACAAACGTTGCCATATCGCGGACAAAATAAAGGGTATCATCGCGAATCTTTAGATTCTTGTTTGTCATGACCCTCTAAGGCTCCCCAACCAATTCTACAAATACTGGCCACTAGGGGGCGCTACAAGTACAAAAGGTTTATATCTCATAAGCGGCTAATCCAATTTTTTACGACATTTACCATCTCGGCCAACTCCTGAGGCCACGCCTACAGTGGGGTACAGATTCGTCAAAGTGGGCGTGGCCTATGGGACCCAGGTTTGGATTCACCACTTACACTAATGTGAGCAACTTAAAATTTACAGTGTAGATGTACAATGGTTCATGGACCTTACCTACCAAAACTTACACACATGGACCACTAGGTGGCGCTATAATCACAATCAATGTGTTTTTGCCTATAACTCCAACGGTCTACATCGCAGATTAGAAACCCTTATATCCACGTGTTCCTTTAATCCATCTGAGTCTGATGATATAGGCCACGCCCATTTGAGCTAAGAATTTTTTTGCAATATCGCACAATGCGCAAAACAAACTTTTTCTATCTCCTCCTAGGCTGTGTGAGCTATTGGCACGAAACTTGGTAGGTAGCATCTCCATACGGACCTGACCTAAAGTTATCCAAAGAATTTTGCTACCTTACACCATTCGCAACAAACTAATTTTTGTAGCTAGCCACAAAACACGAACTTTAGCATATCTCGGCCAAATGAATAGGTATCAGAGCAAAACTTGGTATTGTTGTCCCACTCCAAGCCTCCCTACCAAATTTGGTGAAAATCGTCCGTTAGGGGGCGCTTTAATGAATGTAGAGGCCTTTTGGCAAATAAGTCAATGCATTTAAATGGAAATAATTTGCAATGGAAATATCTCTGCTGCAGTAAATGCCATCATCACAAAACTTGAGATTATTGTTCGACATGCCACTCTGCGGCTCTCCACCAAATTTGGTGAAAATCGTCCGTTAGGGGGCGCTTTAATGAATGTAGAGGCCTTTTGGCAAATAAGTCAATGCATTTAAATGGAAATAATTTGCAATGGAAATATCTCTGCTGCAGTAAATGCCATCATCACAAAACTTGAGATTATTGTTCGACATGCCACTCTGCGGCTCTCCACCAGATTTGGTGATGATCGCCCTTTATGGGGAGCTATAACTGAAGTGTTTTGGCCTTTTACGCAATGAAGAGGAAATTTGCAATTGCATTTCACTACAGACTTTGGACCTCGCACTTGGTCAAATTTCCTGACTTTTGCCTTGCCGCCATCGTGCTTTGGGTTCTCCTTTCGCGGGTTCCGCTTCCGACTGGCGCCGGGGAGGCTTGGACCCCGTTCATAACTGCTTGCAGTTCTAGTTACAGTTTGAATTTTGTCACGCCACTTATATTACATCTACCCCAAGGTCTTATAAAGCTAACAATGGTGTCCGATTTCAATTTAATGCATTTTTGTGAACATTAGGGGTTTTGTTAGCTGTGACTGTCCCTTCAATCCTATGTGTACAGATCGCGGCTAGTTAACTTCACTTTCGGCATAATTAGAGTATATTTACAGTTTGAATTTCGTCACGCCACTTATATAACATCTACCCCAAGGTCTTATAAAGCTAACAATGGTGTCCACTTTCAATTTAATGCATTTTTGTGAATTTCAGAGGAATTCTAAGAGGAAGCTAGCTAGCTCTCATTGATAGAGCTCCATCCAGCCACAGGCTCTATCAATGAGACTCGCGGACAAGAGGCATTTATTTCCCCAATCGTTTGTTTAAACTCAATACACATCCATTATAATATTTTAACTGGAACTGTGGTAAGAGATTAACAAGCTCGCTGACCGCGCTCTCACTCACACACACCGGCCATTTAGCAGGAAGAGGGGAGGGAGAGCAACGAGCTGCAGGCCCTGTAGCTCTGTCAGGGCAGCGGCGTTTGGTAGTCCATTACCACCGGCACCGGCCGCTGAACTCCGACACACAGTCGGACAAAATTTGCAATTAGACATCAATTTTCGTAAAACGGCACATATTTGACCTCTACATAGTTGATTTCTCGCATAAAAAAGTCTCCGAAGTGAATTTAGTGGTAAAATAGCAGATGAAAAATGTATACAATTTCTGAGATCTGCACAAATTATTCAGAAGACTACCTGATCTCAGATCAGTGGTGTAGCCTATGTTAATGTTTGGGCGTGACAAAGAGAGAGACTAGAGCTAAAAAAGGAGGAGCTACCGAGTTGACGTCAACTCGGTGGTTAGTTGAGATTCGCCTGTTTTCAGAGGCAGTTTCAAATTGTGAGATTTGCAGAGGAAAGGGGTGTCAATGAGATTTTGAGGGTCTATGTATGTCCTATTTACCCACCAAACTGTCTTTATTCAACTATGACAAGGTAAAATCGGTTTTGCATTCTATCACCCCTTTAACCACTGTGTGAACATTGTCTTTAAAATCTGTGTGCCTTGTTGTACTGAACTGTGGCCTTCTTAGAGTCCTTGATGATTGCTGGGGGGGGCTCCCACTTGAAGCAGGGCTCCAGGCCAGTCATTATTCATGACAGGGTGCCATCCAGGGCAAGGCTGTTCCTGGTCTTGTTGAGTCCCACCACAGAAAACACTCTCTCTGCATCAGCATTTGAATGGGTGAGCACCAGGACAATCTTTGCAATTGTGGCAAGGCTTACACCTGTTACCTGTGAAGAATGAGCCAAGAACACAGTGGAAATAGTCTCAAGTAGTATTTTTTTTGTTGTTGTTGATTCCTTTTTTGCCTTTGATGTATATATATATAATATATAAGATATATATAAGTATAGGTTGATACATAATTAATTCTGTCTATTAAGACATAATGCATGCATCTATAGGATGCTTTGTATATACAGTATATCCTCTTACTAAATTGTGTTTACAAAGCTGTCGAAATGCCTTTAATATAACAACTCACACAAAACGAATAAGCAAACGTTTTTTAAAGTTTAAGAGCATAAATGGGTCATTCCAGAATTATGAAATTTCAAATAATCTATGTACAATATACAAAAACATGCAGTCATTGTGTAAAAAACACTTGTCCTGAGACTAAATATAAATAGACTTGAAGATTTTTTTTTCTTCAAAAATATTATTGAAAATAAAAAAATAAGTCTCTAGCACCCACTTAAGTGCCATTTTTGTCTTGTCCCACCTTCTAGATGACTAAATTGAATGTTAAATACAACTGTTAAAATACATTTTAAATATCCTTTTATCTTATTATTTTGTTTATATATGCCTCTTTTGTTAAAACATTTTTTAAATGATAGAAATATTTCAAATAATAGAAATTTTGTAATACAGTTATGTCCCACAACATACATGCAACCCAAGCCCCCAGGAAAAGCGCCAAATCTTAAGCAACCATGGGCTTTGCGGCCAATGATGGAATTGCACCCCTCTGGCCCAGAAAGAAATGAAATGCTGAAATATAGAGGTTTCTTGGGAAAACCCAAGAAACCTCTATATTTCAGCATTTCATTTTTTGGGGGTACTTCAACTTAACTTGTTTAAAACGTCACATTTTTAACATTTTTAAATTTCACTACTAGCCGAATCCAGAGTTATTAAACTAGGCATGATGAACGCGCATAATGAACGCGAGCAGACCCGCCTGCACTGTGTATGCTCATATGACGGTTCTCCCGATGTCCTAGCTGTAATAATGGTTATGGCTAATGGTTGTAATTCACCATGTGTTCTATTAGTACATCAATGGTATTATCTTATGATACATCCGAGGGATGTATGAATGTAGCTATGTAAGCCTGTAATGTGGATGAGAGATGAAGCCATGGATGTATTAAGAGAAGCTCTGTTCATGAAACTGCAGGCTAACCTTAGTAGCTAGCGCTAGCTAGTATCTAGCTAGTATCTAGCTCGTAGCACGACATAATAATGATGACATCTTTTTGGTTGTCTAAATGCATCCATTGTTTATTTAAATAATTTTTTAAACGATCAGGAACAACAAAAACACAATGTTTAACGTTAGCAAATATTTCAGAAAATGAAACAGCCATGTATACCATTGATGTATTAAGAGAACAAATTATACTTGTAAGAGACACGAGAGACACTGTTGCTAGTGCGCATGTCCGTCGTGACGTCATGGGCCAGTCAACGCGGAAGATCCAAGCTCCATGATTGCTTTATGCGATTTTGAGCACTCTTATTGGAATGAATGGAGCTTCGCGCCGAACGCTGTATCCAGTTCTCTTAATACATCCATGGTGCAACCGTGTTACCGAAACATATTTAGCCTGGCAGAAAAAGAAAAAAAACAGTGAGTGACATGATTTGCAGGAAATTACATCACTAAGCAGTTTTCCGCCAGAATGGTTAGAACAAAGGTATGTTCTCTTTTTGTTTTTTCATATTATTATACAACTTTTAGCCTTGATTTAATGTGTCACTCTAATCAATGCATCACTGTTACACTTATCAGACTAAGACAAATTAATTTAAAGGTTTTCTTCTTTTTAGTAAGTTTGTCCTAAAGATGACAGTAAGAGCTAGCTGTTTAGCTTCTATTCATGAGAACAAGCTAACATTAGCATTCATTTGCAACCCTGTTACTCGCAACCCTGTTACCATAATTAGAGTAAATTCAATTCAATTTTATTTATAGTATCAAATCATAACAAGAGTTATCTCAAGACACTTTACAGATAGAGTAGGTCTAGACCACACTCTATAATTTACAAAGCCCGAACAATTCTAGTAATTCCCCAAGAGCAAGCATTCAGTGGAGAGGAAAAACTCCCATTTAGGAAGAAACCTCTTGGTAGGCGGTGTCTGACGGTGCCAGTTGGGGATGTGATGAACAGTGGCAATAATGGTCACAATAAAGATAAAGGAACAGTGACTACAAATGGTAGTCGTAGTAGTTCATGGGTTGAATCTCCTTCAATCCACTCATAAGGGACGCGTGTTTTAGGCCACAACATTTTTTGTCACATACAGCAAACATCTCCTCACTATTCGGGAGCTGCCTGTCCCCTGAACACACTGTAAAAAAAACGCAGTCTCTGTAGACAGCCCAGGCTCCAGATATGGCAACAAAAACAAACTGGCCAACATGCCCCACCAAACATAAACAGTCTTCGACTTGGGGGTGGGGGTTAGGGGGTTAGTGCACGGAAGCACGGAATGGAGGGAGAGGGGACGGGATGACAAGGGGGCGAGCATATATTGTTTTTTTTGTCTTCAATGTGAGAAAAATTAGCAAAAATTGGCACAGGAGGTTTTGGGATTTTCAAGGAGGTGAAAAAAGTTGGCAAAAGAAAATGTCTGCTGCTACAAAAGAAATGAACACAATGGGATTGCTGCCATACTGTGATCCAAGGTGAGGTTATTTTTATATGACAATGTCAGCAGGATCACCACTGGAAAAAAAAGCTAACTTTTACCAAAGAAAAGATTACTTGTGGATTCAATGAAGAACCTCCATTTGAAGTTCCTGGCTGAGCAGATCAACCACCGTTTATCATACTCCCGGTTTTGCACACTTCGCCCCTACTGGGTTGTGCATTCAACATTAGTAGATCTAGATTCTAGGCTTTATCGCAAAAAAACTCCACCAGATGCACATCATTGACACGTGGAGAGCCTGACACAAGCCATCACGTGTGACACCACCAGCAAAATGTGTGTATGGGGAATGTGAGGAATGCAGCAGTAATTCCTATCCACTTACAAGCCACTGATCACGTGTCCTACCTTCACTGGGCCACTGTAGACAAGGTGCACAAAAACTAATTCTGGAGCAACTTCAAAGATCGCTTCGAAAAAAGAATTAGAATGCTCCCAAGAAATGCTGGTGGAAATGTTTGCCACTTTGCTCCAGAAGTTCAGGCGTCATCTCTTTAACATCAGGCAGCAAGATGCTTTCTCACGGGCGCTGAAGCTGAACCTCCCTGCGAATGAATGTGCAGTCCACGTTGACTTCTCAGAGAACTATGGCTGCAAATTTAGTGCTGAAGTACAATCTGTCCATTTTGGTACATCACACCAACAGGCTACTTTGCACACTGGGGTTTACTATGTGAGGGGAACATCTGCTCCCATGTCCTTCTTCAGTATATCAGCCTCCAGATTGAAGGGCCCACCTGCAATATGGCAACACCTGGAGCCCCTCCTGAAAGAACCGGATATGACAACGATCCACTTTTTTAGCGACGGGCCCTGCAAACAGAAATCTTTTACACGGAGAAACTGGAATTTCTACGAAGCCAGCCATGGCAAAGGTGCCCCAGATGGCATAGGTGGCACACTGAAGAGGAGGGCTGACAGGCTTGTCAGCCAAGGATTTGATATACCAACGGCATTGTCCCTGTACCAAGCGCTGAGTGAGGAACAATCAAAAAGGTGACACTGCATTACATTCAGGAGCAAGATGTGGAGGATGCAGTGAAAAAAATGCCAGCTGACCTTCCAGCTGTTCCATCCACAATGAGACTTCACCAGGCGGTCACTTTTTCCCCTAGGAAAATAACCTACAGCAATGTCAGCTGCATGTGTTCTGCATTTGGGAATCTGGAGTGCGGTTGCCAAAAAAATAATAGCTTCAGCTTTAATCGAACAGATGACCACACAGAAGAGACAATGCAAAGCACACTAGAAGAGCAGTGGCGCAATCCAGAGGTTGTGGGGAAAGGGTGTGTACTGCTGTACGAGCGCATCATCTACCCAGGGATCATCCAACAGGTGAATGAGACCCATGTCCAGGTGAAGTGCATGCACAAAGTGGGGGGAAAAACGTTTTTTTCTGGCCGTTGAGGGATGATCTCCACTGGTATCTGACAGTGACAGTCATTCCTCCCCCTGAGAATGTTACCTCTTGGCACATGGCTTTTGCAAAAGAGGTGTGCGATACCCTGGCCAGTCATCAAAATGAAATCTGAAGATTAGAAAATCAGCATTCTAAACTAATGGACACCTGTTTGTATGAATTCCTCTTTTTGTGATTGGCCACAGCCATGGTCATACCCCCTTGTGGCCAGTGGATGTGGAGTGTTAATCAGTTCTTCCCTGACCCATACTCTTTGTTTCTTTGCTTTGTGTGCTATTTGTACGTCTTACAGGAGCATTGAGGAAGAATCGCATGTCTGACAAAGCCACGGCTTGTGACCGAGGGGGTGGCCGCCGTGCCCGGTCACACCCAACTAATGAGCAGTAAATCATCTGGATCATCTGGATTCACGTCTACAGATGGTTGTTCAGGCTGTAGTGTTTTATTTTGCCTTTTGAAAATAAAAAAACTATTTTGAAAATTACAAATTGTGTGGGTATTTGTTTGGGCTTTAATTGTCGGATAGCCTAAATATGAATCACAGACCAGGGCCAGATGAGCCCCAGATGTAATGGGCCAGATCCATGGCATTAATAACTGTACTGGGCCAGTTCTGGCCCAGATCTGTCTCTGATCCGTAATTCCAACCTGTTCCGGTATTGGTCCGTTGGAAAAGATGAGCCCGGCCCAGGTCCGTTTAGCGGATCTGCACCAAATGCTAATGAAGACCTGGCCCAAATACATTTTGCTGTCTGGGATGCTTGCCGAAAGTTTAAAGACTTACAGACATCCATTTGTCCAGCGTCCCTGCCCATGAAACCGCATGAAACATCTTATATTTATATAGAAAATAGTTAACTGATTAAAAATATTTTTTATTAAATGCTGAGGCGATAAACCAGCCAGCACATCCTATGAGTAAACCATTTTATTTTTTATTTTATATTATTTTTGTGTTTAAGTAGGCCTATACATTTATTTTTTCTGGAATTTTGATGGGGGTGGTGCCTTAGCGCCCTCTATTGAAAAGCCGCCACTGTTTGGATACCTGCTGGTTGCTGTAAAGTGCTATATAAATAAATGTTATAAATAAATTGATTTATTGAAATGCGTGTGTCTCATGGCCACTTGATTGGTTTCACACGCCACACCTGTTACAAAGCTGCCAACTCTCACGCATTGGCCGTGAGACACATGCATTTGATTGTTTCATTTGGTTTCACACCAGAAAGATTAGTTTATCTATAGATCTACCTGTTGAGCCACTGGTGATCGACTATAGCGGCTATGAAGGGGCGAGGTGTGCCGCCCGGTCTCCTCTGGATAGCCACCCTGTGCGCTCTGACCACGGTCGAGGCTCTGGGAAAGGCGTCAGTCCCGAACATCTCTCCAAGGCAGGATGGTAGTCAGGAGGTAGCAATTTGTATTGCAAAATTAGTGATAATCCGTGCCGGCGAGAAGTGCTTTAATGCCGGGCAGAAACACTGAAGTATCGCCGTCATTCTTGGGTTATCAGTTGTCAGCTAGCGGCTCAGTGTATATCTATGGAGGCTCAGAAGCTAGGTCGCCATCTTGCCCGTCTCCGCTACGGTCCTCGCTCCCACGGTCCAGCTTTTTTACCTCTTGTTTCTGATCATGTCGAGCTGGGTGTTAACGTGATTCTCGTTAGAAATCAACCTTAGAGACAAGCTCGCCAAAAGCATACACCGTATATAAGAAGGGGAAAAAGTCAGATAAATGACGAGTGGTGACAGAGCTCTCCCGGTTTGCTGCCCACACTATTGTTCAGCTAACCGGAACCGCCTATTTCAAGTATTTTTACTGTATATGTTTAGCTTGTTTTTATTATTTATTATATTTAATGAATGGTTTTAATTGCTCTTTAATGTTTTATGTACAGCACTTTGAATTGCCTTTTTGGTGAAAGTTGCCTTAGAGATTATAGTGATTGAAGGTAACGACGTGACTATATTATTGTGCTTTAGTCATAAAAAATAAATACAAATATGTTCTTAAAAGTTACAAAGAGTAATAAGGCGACTTTGCATAATCAAACTTGAACTAAGAAAAATGGAAATCTAGCTACATGAATGAATGAATACAGTAGCACTTTTTAGGCTAACCGTATTTCCCAAACTATTCTTTTAAAAGCTGTCATGTGTGGGTATAATTTATACTGTCATTGCTTCAGTAAAAAAAAAAAAAAAAAAGGCTCATATTTCAAATATCCAAGTGACCGTGCATTTCGGATGAACTGGAAAAGCTTGTAGTTCATATAGTTCATTTTCATGAAAAACTCTAGTTCTCCCTCAAAACCTTGGTTATTATGCACTTGTGTTCTGGACTTTAATTTAAATGATAATAAAATAATGTAGTTAAAAGTCAGTAATTATCAGTATGACAGAGCCAATTTTGTCATCATCAGCTGAGACTGGTTTTTACAATCCCACTGTTAATGTATCACCCGGTGGAGTGAATGGGAGGGGAGATGCTACAAATGGCTACATATAAAAGTTCACCTTCCACGCATATGTGTCTCAGTGGGATTCCAACACAGGCAGGCAACATGGGGAAAGGTTTCTACATCAGTAAACCTGTTGGGGTAGTGGCCATCATCCTGTGTGCAGGTGCCCTGGCTACTATTATTGCTCTGTCTGTTGTTTACTCACAGGAAAAGGCAAAAAATAATAACCAGGTTTTGCCAACTGATGGAGGACCAACATCCAAACCACCCAACACAACACCTTCACCTTCAACTTCGCCCAGTGGACCTTGGGACAACTACCGGCTGCCCAAGAGTTTGGTGCCGATTAACTATAATCTAACCCTGTGGCCACGACTGACTCCAGATGAAAATGGACAGTACATCTTTACTGGTAAGGTTTTTATGAGTGTTCTGTAATACTCCTCTATGATTCTCTGGAGCGAGAAAGCTTACTTTCATACAAAGTAGTTGCATTGATCTGGTATTCACGGTCAAAATATATCCTCCTCAGCCAACAAGAATTAAAACCACCAGGAGTTTGGAGGCATTGCTTAAAGAGGATAGGATGGAGATAAAGACTAATAGAAGGTCGATAAATCACAGCTTTAACCCCTCAGTTGCAAAATTATAACCTCACTTGTAGTCTAAAAGTGTAAAACAAATATGTAAATGTTTTTTAAAGACTGCATTTACATATTCAATGAGTCTTACTGTCCTTTTAGTATGATAATTAGTGAACATAATAAACTAGCCAGACAGCATTGTGTGAATTGATTTAGTGGAATGTGTACTGTAAGTAATTATGGAAGGATTAGGGAATACTTTGATTGGCTTTGGTACATAGAGTGTATGATGTCAATGAATAAAAAAGACATGAAGAAGAAACACACCTTCTGCTTGGAGGGATTTTGGATCATGTTACTTGACTCTCTTATCACAGTTGTATGGCTTCATATAAAGCACTTCATTGCTTCTAAATTTCTTTGCAAATGCATATTAAAGTCCCTGTGTCAAAACCTGATCCACCCATACAGGTTTGTGAATTAAATCTTCTAAATTGAAGTTGGTAATAATCATACAAGTTGTGTAAGGTCAACTTCTATATACAATCAACTCTATGGTAACAACTCTAATGGAGGGGCATGTTAGTTAGCCATAGTCTGTACACACCCAGAGGTTTACACAGCCCAAATAATGGTGTGTGCATTTGTAGGGGCTATACATTTGCTGTTAGACACCATTACCTAGACTTATAAAACATTTTTTTTATTTTGAACAGCAGATATAATAAAGGGGAAGCCCCTGCTTCTCTAAATGTCCATATAGCATAACACACAGGATTATCATTAAGCTTGACAGTTCATTCCCAATCCTATAGATAGAGCAGTTGACAGAATGGGCTACATTTTGTGGTAATTGAAGTACAGAAAGTCTTATTTGGTGTATTCAGTGCAGTACTTCATAGATATACTTTACATCGCGTTGCTGTCTTGTGAATAATGTATTTCCAAAATGTCAACTTCATGAACTAAGAAAAAAAGCCCTGTTATTAGCTTTGTGTGTTTTGCAGATCATGTTATGGGTTTCAAATGGTGTATTTAGCTCATGAAGTAGGAGAGTTGTCTCAACCTAGTCAAGTCAGCTTCATTTATATAGCACATTTCATACAATGTCAGCTCAATGTGCTTCACACAAAACCACTTGGGGAACAATGCACTCGTCTACCTGCACACAAAGAATGATATTCATATTTTAAAACTTGGATACAGATAGCCAAAGCCACCATCCTTTCAGTTACTGGAGACAGACTCTTTAATATATTTTAACAAATGGGTTGGGGTTGGGTAGAGCTGAGGTTTTTTACTATTGTTGATCACAGTTTAAGTTACTGTATTTCATGTTTTTTAGGTTTGTCCATTGTGGAGTTTGAGTGCGTTGAGGAGACTGACCTGATTCTGATACACTCCAATAAGCTGAACTACACGTTGAAGAATGACCACTTGGCAGAGCTCACATCAGTCAATAGTGGGGTCCGTGCCCCCTCAATCAAGTCTTCCTGGCTCCAGAGTGTGACTCAGTACCTGGTCCTACAGCTGGATGGTAAACTGATTAAGGGCCATAGGTACCACCTCTACACTGACTTTACTGGAGAGCTGGCTGATGACCTGGGAGGCTTCTATAGGAGTGAATACTTTGAGGACGGAGTGAAAAAGTATGTGTATATGGTGTCAAATGATACGCCTTGAAACATAATTAGGGCAAAAGTGTATCCCAGAGGTTGCAGAACATGCAGTAGCCAGCAATGATCGATAAGAAATGTTCCAAATAAGTTCTCACAGAAGACATTTGTTTACATTTGTTTAATAGCCTGACGTCTTATCTACTGTCAGTGTAACTTCATCAATTTATGCCGGACTCAGACTACACATTATCAGCAAGATTATAACACGACTTGGCCGAAAATGTGTAGTGTATCATAGAGGACACAACCAACACTGCCTCACGACATGTCAACTGAAATACTAGCATGTTTTATTTTATTTTTTTTGCCTTCCACGACAAGTTCCCTCATGTCCATGTCTTTGACCAATATGAGCGCAGAGCTCTTTTCCACACACAACTGTTAATATAGTGAAGCAAAAGAGGAATGATGATGTTGCTTTGTTGAACTGTGAAATAGAGTAGAAATGGAGTCGCTAGTTGCTTTTTTGAAAACAAGACAGCCAGCTTCATACATACAATATTGTTTGGTTACATTCTTGTTCCTGAAAGTCAGTTTCTAGCGCTCCTTTCTGATAACATCATGTGTTTTGTGAAACATGATTTGAGAAGATTTGATTGGTCATGGACCAAGGAACCGCAAGAAGTTATGACTCTAAAATCCTAATCTAACCATCGTAACAGACACAAATATTGTGAAGTCTAAACCTGGCATAAATCTTCCTTGCTAGCTATCTTAAAACAACTCAAAACTGTCTTATTGGCATGTTCTATCTTGTTAGATGGCAATGTAGTCACCACATCACTTAGATTTTGTTCTGCATGGTTCTTTTTGAGACACAACATGCAGCCACTCTGCCTAATAGTTGTTGGTCAAGAAATGTCTTAAAAGCCTAGCCCTAGTCATGTTTTTAACATTTCTATTTCGAAATGTGTATCTTGTAAGACAACATAATAGGCAAGTAAAACCATTTTAGAGCCTTTGGGAAGGATTTTTTTCCCCCCTTTTTGATAGAGCTAGGCTAGCAGTTTCCCCCCTACTTCCAATTATTGTGCTAATGTAGGCTGAACATCCTAGGCCTATAGCTCTGTGCTTGACACGGAGATCAAAATGTATATACATTTGTATCATCAGGCTCTTTGTAAAACTCCACACAATCATTATGCTATTGGGTTGTTTCTGTAAGCATCAAGTTTAATTTGTCTATTTTCTGTCAGGGTTGTTGCTACTACTCAGATGCAGCCAACAGATGCCAGGAAGGCTTTCCCCTGTTTTGACGAGCCAGCCATGAAAGCTATTTTCCATATAACGTTAATCCACGACAAAGGAACTGTAGCCCTGTCCAATGGCGAAGAAAAAGGTTAGTTGCGCTACAATGATAATTGGACAGGCTTATTTTCACAGTTTCAGACAAAATCAATTGAATATATGAGGAGAACAATGGATATAACATTAACTAAATGTAAGCGATTAAAAACTAAAACAATATAATTCTATACATTTTTATTTCTACAGAATCAAGTGTCATTGAAGGTCAGGATCTACTGAAGACTGCTTTTAAGCCAACTGAGAAAATGTCTACCTACCTGTTGGCGTTCATTGTCAGTGACTATACCTTCATCAATAACACAGTTGACGGAGTTTTGGTAAGTGACGCCCTAAAGAGATTTTGTCGTCAGTCTTTCATGAATGCAGCTTGTATTTCCATGAAACTTAAGAAATGTGCATTCTGCGAAGGTGTCTTTTTTGATACTACTACTGGGGGGCACCAAAGTCATAGGAATTTTCAAATCCTACACATGGTAAGGACCTGTATGGAAACAAATAAGGGACATGAGTATTTGAATTTTAACAGCCACTGAATACTTAATATTGAAATATTTTACTTTAAAAACTGTGTATCTGAGTTTATTTGTTCAGAATTCACTTCTTTGAAATTAAAATGACATTTCTTAAGTTGCAATTAAAAAAAGCTTAATTTAAATAATTTTTGTTCATCAAATTTAGATCTAGAATTCAGAAAAAAAAGTAATTTCAGATACATGGTTTTCTAAGTAAAACATTTCAATATTAAGTGGTCAGTGGCTGTTCAAATTCAGATAATCATGTCTCTTATTTGCTTTAGTCAGGTGTTTTGTTACTTTTCTACTGTAATGAAACAGTGGTGAAATTTTCATCACTGAGGAGAAGCGGTAATTGATTTGCATTTAGGTGTTAACTTGTTATCAAGTTTAGCATAGTGTAAGCTAAGCAAAGTGTTAGCTAACAAACCTAGATGCTATGTTAATAGTGCGTGGTTGTTTTAGTTGACACAAGCTAATATTCTTTTTTTGAAGGCTAACTGCTAAAAACCAAACTGTTCACAAAACATTAGAAACGTATACATCATATACAGTCTTTTGATCTACAACATAACAAAACAATTGGGCTAACCGTATTTTTCTTAGCCTGGTTATACATTTAAAGTCTTTGTTCCCAATATACCACCAAGATACTTTGAGATGTTGATTGGTGATTTTCCTTTTTTTGATAATTAGTGATTAGTGGTTGGAGAGAGGGCCCCTATGGGCAATGTAATATGAATATGAGTTTAGCCAGGTGTAGGATTTCAAAATGCGTGACTCTGTTGCCGTCCGATGGCAGTATCTAAAAATATACTGTTGCAGGAAACAATGTACAGATTTAATATTCAACATGAACAGGCTGAAGCAACACATCAACAGCAACACTTTTCTTTATCACAAACAGAATTTATGCAATCAGAACAATTTTATAGATGCTTTACAAAGCAATGTGCATAATTAGACTGTGTAATGGGTTTTATTGTGTGTATTATGTGATGTGGGTTTAGATCCGCATCTTTGCCAGGAAGCCTGCTATTGATGCTGGGCAAGGAGAGTACGCCCTTAACAAAACTGGACCCATTCTTAAGTTCTTTGAGGAGTATTACAATTCCAGCTACCCTCTGCCAAAGTCTGGTAAGTCCACCACAAATGATGATGTGAGGCAATTTTTTTGAATATCCTTATCCTTCTTTGTTAAATGTATGCTATTCAAACTTGTTGCCTGAATACTTTTCCACGTGTATTTAGTACAGTACAGTACACATACCAAGGTTATACATTAATATGTAATCCTCAGAGTTTACTGTTCCCGTCCCCTCAGTAGTCAGCAGTTCTCGGATTCATGTTTATTGCCATCATGTGTGTTTTTATGGTCATCCCCAAAATTACCTTCATTTTGTAGACTGAGACATTTGCTGCCACTTCCAATAAAGCAGCTGTCAATCATTCTGAACACCACATAAAAATGCTCCTCCATCATTTGTTCTGTTGTTGATTAATGCAAGACTTATCTGCTGTTTTGACATTTTATGACAGGGCTTTGCGAACAGGAGAAGATTACGTACGGCAACAATTATTAACCGATACATCTTGATAACTTGATAGTTGATAGTCTTTCATGACAGTTGTAATCAGTCTGTGTCCAGTCTTTGTTGACCAGCCCATACAGTACATTCAAGAAGTCTCATGATTTCAATATGATTTTTGATTTTAAGGTCACAATTTGATTTAAATAGATATATTTTTAACACTGATGGCTATTCCATTTATAGACTATCAAGTCTTGATTTCTAAAGATCAACAGATCATTGGTTCCATGCCTTGGCAACTGTCCTTTACCTTTTCAATTCTTCTTTAGAAAAATAGGCCACATGGTATCAAGTGTGATATAACCACCATATTTGTTTTCGAATTTACCACACTAAGGCCATGTTGTCACCTTTTAAATAATTTATTTTAAATGTAATAACATTCAATTGGGAACAAACTGTTAGAAACAAAAAGTGCCACTAATTGGCAGAAAAAAAGCAAAAAGCCACCAGATCCTGCTCTAAATGAGAACGGAAGAGTTTCCTGTGTCAATATTTTTTCCCCAGTCAAATCTATATGTTTATGATGCCTGCAAATACGTTCTGCTATATTTGTCCTGTTGCCTGAGGTGGCGTTTGGTACCTCCTTGTAGCATAGCCTACAAAGTGCAGTTTTTTTGTCAAGAACATTCGTTGTTTACCTCGCTCGTGGAGAAGGCAAAATGTTGTCACTTCAGGGAAGCAGGAGGATTTTATAGTTCTGTTTTTTTTTCTGTTATCTCCGACTCTGGCAGTGGACATTATGTTTAGAAATATCTGACTGCAGGCTACTGGTAAGCTACACTGTGTCGTCTTTGAAGGCTTTTTTTTTGTTTTCTTTAGCACAGGCAAGTAGGCGAGTGTGGAGAGATCGCCGATCCTGCTTTCGAAAGCTCATTTCGATTGATTTTTGATTTAGAACCGTAGTGATGATATCCCTAGTACATTTTGTTACATTGTTACACATTCATAATTTCCTCCCTCCAGATTACATGTTTTAACACTGGTGCAGTTAGAACTTACTTGGTCAACTTATAAGAAGTAGTAACTCTACAGGCAACCAACTACAAATATTATCTTTCCTAATGCAGATCAGATAGCTCTACCAGACTTTAATGCTGGAGCCATGGAGAACTGGGGTCTGATCACATACAGAGAGACAGCACTGCTTTACGATAAAGATTCCTCCTCCAACTCCAACAAGGAGAGGATTGCTACCATCATCGCTCATGAACTGGCTCACATGGTTAGTTTTTAACACTGTAAACTGTTTAACTTCACAATGTCTTTTGAATCTAGCATAACGGATCCTTAACCGGGTTTATGTTCTTGGCAAATTAATTATCTATTAGTAAAATGGCAGAGTGCATCTGATAAAATCTGAAAAGGCAAGTTATAAAGGAATTTCAACCAGCACTGCAATTAGTACATTCAGCAGGATGATTTTCTTCAAATGTGTTATGAGAACATTCCCATCAATCAATAGTTATCACTTACCACCAGTCCTGGAAGTGACGCGCCAATTTTGTTCCATCCTTCACCACACACCAGACCACACAGGGAGCGTCTCAGAAGCAGAACATCTTGAATGCCTGACTGTCATTGTCACCAAAAGGCTATCTACAAGTACAAATACTCCCAAGTCCTCATGCAATCAAAATCCATGCCTTCACATCCTGCCCGGCCTGTGGAATGCACGTGGCTCACATGCTTCTGGGACGCGCTGTGTCGGGGCTGGTGGAATAACAAGCATTGTCTTGAATGGCCGCGATTGCTGGTGGCGTCCGATAATGCGCGTGGTTGAATTTGGCCGATTTGTGATGTCCAAATGAAGCTCCATTAAGCATTTTCTTTATTTTCTGAGCCCACTTAATGGCTGTGTCTGTTCAACAAAGAGTTGAAAGCACACTGAATTGCTATTCCTTGAGCCTTTTTGTTTAAACCAAGAGCGTCATCTAGTGGGCTAAACAAATGCAACTAATGGTTCATGAAGCATCATTGAGACCTCACAAGTAACTGTAAGTCAATCAGCCAACTCACCTGAAATGGATTAATATGTGAATGTAGAATATGTACAGTTTGAAATGCTGTATGATCAGCAAATCATTCAAGTGAATTTGCGTTCACAATGTATATAATATAGTGGTCACGGTCACAAGTCTCATCAAAACAGATTTAAATCAAATCTCATGTCCTTAAGAGCAAGTATGAGTCAAGTCTTCAGTATTGTTACAGCAAGTCTCAAGTCAAATATTAGGCCTTGAGGGCAAGTGCCAGTAAATGTCAGGTCATGTCGAAGCAGTCCCAATTCAAGTCCTAAATCTTTGTAGGCAAATGGCATGTTAATTGCAAAGCTGATGAACGGACATAGACATACAGAGATGCTGTAAAGTCCAAGCCAAGTCTCAAGTCCTTGTTGTTTGGACAGTGTGACTAAAAATCCAACGCTGTAGACCTCTTGTCTGGGAGCCTCTTATTTATCTTTAGTTTTTCTTGGAACATTCACACATTTTCTCTATGCTGTTCCTTTAGTGGTTTGGTAATCTGGTGACACTGAGATGGTGGAATGACTTGTGGCTGAATGAAGGCTTTGCATCATATGTTGAGTACCTGGGAGCAGCCCATGCTGAGCCCAACTGGAATCTGGTAAGGATTTCCCTCCTACCTTTTAGCCACAATAATGTATAATGTAGGCTGGTGGTGACATTAATCGGTGGAGTTTTGGCCATATTGTTTTATTTGTCTCATAATAGACAGACCTCATCGTGTTAAGTGATGTCCACAGGGTGTTTGCCGTTGATGCCCTTGCCTCCTCTCACCCTCTGTCTTCTAAAGAAGAGGACATCCAGAAACCAGCACAGATCAGTGAGCTGTTTGATGCTATATCATACAGCAAGGTAACCTCATACACTCAGGCCTCAACAGCAGAACTTTGCCCATCTCTGATCCTTAAATCAATCTACCCACATTATGGATTTAATTTCTCTATAATAGTTTTCCTTCAAATATGTAAAAGATTTTGTCACAATATCCTTAAACACAGACTGATCTTGAGAAACATTCAACATGTGTTTGCTCATCCTCAGGGAGCAGCTGTTCTGAGGATGTTGTCGGATTTCCTAACTGAAGACGTCTTCACAATGGGACTCAGAGTAAGAACTTAATGGGACATACAATTTAATATTTACCTGAAACCACATGCTACTGTGAAGCTTAGTCCCGTTTAATTAGACACAGTAAATCTTACATTACTGACCCTTGACATGGGTTGGGTACAAATGATCTTAACAAATTAATTCTCCATTAGTACATCTGTTAACTCTAAAATATCTAATATGGCATAGGAAACTTAAGGAATTCCAACTAGCACTGCAATCAGGCCATTCGGCAGGAAGATTTTCTTCATATGTCAGTCCTTCCAGAAAAACGCAGAGTTTTTTTGTGATTGAGGGCAAAAATCCTTGATTGTGTAGCACGTTTTCTTAAAAAATGCGATGGAATATGCAGGATATTTATGCAAGTTTATGCGCTGAAATTGAGGGAACTTGCAAAAATTGCGAACACCCTGCTTTTTTTAAACTTATTTCCAAAAATAGTTTACAGATATTCAGTTATTTCAATAAGTAAACAAATAAGATACAAAAATATATACAAATAATATAATATTAAAGTAAAAATAAAAGTAATAGTCTAAACTGAGGGAAATAAAAGATACAAAAGAGACAGACTTTCAAAAATCGTTAATAATATAGACAGCAGGAGCACTTGCAGAAATTTGAGTAGACATCAGATATTAAGATAGCTTTCTTATTGGATACCAACTTAAGAGACTCAAAGTACATGTCAAATTCAACCTCCAACACCTGCTTTTCGATGATGTTCACGTCGCGTAATTACGTCACTACATAACTTTCCCATGGCAACAGGGGGAAATGGCTGCTCTTGTGTGAAGTAAACGCAAGGGGGTAAGCTTAGCTTCAGAACTCGAACCTCCTATGGCGCCATTTTGATGCTACCTGGCCATCCCCTCCCGTTAGCATTCCACTGACTAGCATTAATTTTGACGTCACTTGACAATGAATAACTTTACATCTGAAGCGTTTAAAGACTCTATTTGTCCATTGTTTAGTTCTAAAGAAACACGACAATGTATAAAAGGCTCCATTACCTTGTATCTCACGTTATGGCTCCGTAGCAGACGTTTTTGTAAAAATAGGCTAACGATTGTGTCACATAGTATAGGAATTACCGTATAGTTCAGGATAAGCTTGCAGGCAGTTTCGACTTACATGAGCTGTTTAGGTTTAATTACTAATGTTAACTAGCATTTTAGTTAGCAATAATTAGCCTGTACCCATGTTATCTCCTTACATATACCTACACTCTCCGTCTCTGTAAGATAGGGAATGATTGAGATTTCTCTTGGCACAGCTACCAGAAGACTTAAAACTTTCAGACACGTTGCTCACGTCACATTTACGTTGTCTCTCTGTTGGAGGCTGCGCAGTAAAGCAAGAGATCACCGGAAAAGTGCTTCTAATAGCCTTCACTGGTCTCCGTTCAGAGCAACGGGGTCTATTGGTCCATTATATACGGTCTATGAGTAAACGCAACATTTTTTCAACTTTCTGCGAAGATATGTGACTTTTTTGCAACAAAAATGCGGGGATTATGAAATCATGCAAGCACCGCATATTTTGCGCGGAAATCGGCAATTTATGCGGTGAAAGTGCGGCATATTTGAAAAAATGCGGCCCCCACATGAATATGCAGACTTTGGTTGATTATGCATTGAATTATGCGATCGCATAATCGCGTTTTTCTGGAGGGACTGATATGTGGCATGAGAACATCAGTAACAATCAGCCAACTCGACTGAAATGGATTTTTATCGGAATGTATAATATGTACAACTTGCAATACTGTATGAGCAGCAACGCTTTCAGGTGAAGCAGAAACCCCTCCAAAGCAAAATAACTAATCTTTGTTTTGTCCCTGCAGACCTACTTGGCTGAATTTGCATTTGAGAATGCAGTCTACACCGACCTATGGAAACATTTGCAGAAGGCATGTTCTTTTCTAAAGACACTTAGATTTGAACATTTAGCTAACGGTTTAATCTCCAGTACGTGCCAACCTACTGTTGGCTGTAACATCATTTTTTCTTGTTTGTCTGCTTCCACAGGCTGTTGATCTTAGTGTCACTAAACTTCCTGACACTGTCGAAAAAATCATGAACACCTGGGTGCTGCAGATGGGTTTTCCTGTGGTTACCATAAATACCCAGACTGGGCTCGTATCCCAGGAGCACTTTCTCTTGGATCCAGACTCCAATGTCACTACTGAATCTCCCTTCAAGTATGTACAATGCCTTTCTTCCCACTATACCAATCAATTCATTATTTTTTGTGTTTGTCTTTAATACTACTGCTGTTATTATGTCTATAGTATTACAACTCATGTTACAATACTCATTTTGCTGCTATTCCTGCCTTTACTACTAATTTAGTATTACCACTTATTTTATAGTAAAACAACTAGGCTATCTCCATATACATTCTAGTATTATTGCTAAAAATTATGCTACTTGGAGTTTTTTTTCTATTTATTAATGCATAATCCTTTTTTATTTTAATGTCATTATGATAGAAATGATACAGCCCCCTTTAACAGTTCGGTGCCAGGCAAACAAAATAACACATTAAACTATATGTAATAATACATTTGTTTATTCTACAGTTATGAATGGATTGTTCCAATCAAGTGGATGAAGACTGGAATAATCAAGGAGCCGCAGTGGCTGAAGGTTAAATCAAGTAAGGTGTACAGACACCAACAATAACATGGTGATTTTGTGCTGATAAATAAAATTACTTCTGAATGAAAGTAAGTGGAGCTGAAACATTTTTGGCCAAAAGGCAAGGCAGCTTTATTTCCATGGAGCTATTGAGCTATCGACTATTCAGTCGCAATTTAGGGTCACGTTTGTTGCAGGATATAACAACCAAATATGAAATATGGCCACACCCAAGCCCAATCATTGTAGAACTTTAATATTAATAAAGCATCACACAAATGTTTAGGCCTAGTCCAATTATCAACCTTTTTTTCAGGAATAATTTTCTTTTAGGGTACTTTGACATACAGTAAATGCATTCTTACAATTTAATTTCATAGGCGAAATCCTGAAATAAATATTTACGGCAGTAAATGAAAAATATTTATGACATGTTCTATCTGACCAAAGTGGCTTTGGGAATTGAGGAGATGGTTAAAGAAAAAAGCGGTACAAGCATTCAAGAGTGGAGTAGACTTACACGTTGTGTGTAACCTGAGACGTTACATTAAAGTTTCGATAAAAGCTTACCTTCGCCTCACATGGTCTTCTGTACAACAGAGCAACAGAAGAGGAGTGTACAAGAGCTAAGGTACATTATTATAATCAACTGAATTGATACTGTGTAGTACGGTGTTACAGATATATGCTCTTGTTGGTAACATGCGCTAACACAAACTTTATAAAATGCACACACATACATTTACTTTTTGTAGATTGCAGGCTGTGGGAGAATTTTAGACTGGACGTTATAATGTCGTCAAACACTTGCACAATAACAATCTGAGTCTGTCAGCAGCAAAAACACACACTTTTAGTGGACGAAGTGGCTGCCTGTTATAGTGTTCTTGCTCAATACTGGACAAATTTCAAACAAACTCAACAAATTTTGTTCTTACACAAGAATGCATGGTAAAATATGGTCAATGTTTAAAAATACAGAAATTCCCCTTTTTAAGGGTTTATTGCCTAAGTGTGAAGAAAATCATCCAAAGACAAATAATAAGCAAACATTGACAAATTAATTATCTTACATTTTCTGGTCTTGTGTAGGGCAAGAATGACAAGCTCGGACCTCCCTTTTCTTTTGTAGGCACAATTGATGCGATGAAGGCATCAGGGACTGAATGGGTGCTGGCCAATCTCAACGTGGTGGGTTACTACAGAGTTAACTATGATGAAGGCAACTGGAACAAACTCCTAAATTGTCTAATGGCTGATCATAAGGTATACTTTTTGGCAACTTAAAATAAATTGTGATCTCTGCTTTCCTACGCTGTTTATGAACATGCTTCTTGATCGTAGTAGTAGTAGTAGTAGTAGTAGTAGTAGTAACATTGCTCTTGTTTTTCAAGCTTATTCCAGTGATCAACAGAGCTCAGTTGGTGGATGATGCCTTCAACCTTGCCAGGTAAGTCCTACTAATACATCATCATGACAGAATGATTATCTGGATTACTGAGACTTAGAAAAAATTATTTAACTTGTTTGTTACCTTCAGTAAAACCAAACGACTTTATTAAAGACGTTATAGGTAGCAACATCATTACATCAATCAGCAGGGTTTATAGAAAAAACTAGCCCACAATTATTATACTATTGCACAGCCTTGCCGGCATGACACAGATGCTGCAACATATTTCAATTCATTTCTAAACAGCAATGGTTCCTAAGTGGGGGGGTGCGCACCCTAGAAGGGGCCCAGAGTTATAACAGGGGGTTATAACCCTAATGCATGGTTCTGCTGCGCTGCTAGCAAAACATGGCCAAGTTTGTGAAAGGAAAGCCAGGTAAACGTAAAGCAGACGATGAAGCTACACCCTAACTACCAAAACAAAGAAAATACATAGTAGTGGCCACAATTCAATCTTAAGAGCCTGACTGGACTGAAACAACTGGTTGTTGCGCACCTCTCTCTGTCCCTCTCCCCGCTTCACTGAGAAACCGCGGATCTCAATTCACTTCAAATGGTCTTTTTGGCATGGGAAACAGACGTTTACATTAAGTATGTATGAATATAGGTTAAGTATAACTAATATACACATATACGCCTATATAGGGGTGGTGGGGGAGGGGGGGCAGCAGTTTGGGAACCACAGACTTACAGTAGGTTTATGAAGGTCCACAACTATTTTGCCAGTGTATTGAAGAGTAGAACCAAGAACACTAAAGATCTGATTAATGATGATCAAGTTGTATTCAATTTTGGATAACCCATTTATTTTCACAATCTTGTAACCCCAAAGAGCAAAGATCATCCCTACCGTATGGGCCCTCAATACCACCAAGTACCTGAACAAGGAGACAGAATATATGCCCTGGAAGTCAGCCCTGAACAACCTGGACTTCTTCTACCTCATGTTTGATCGAAGTGAGGTTTATGGTCCCATGCAGGTGTGCTTACTTTCACCCATAACATATCAGCATAAAAATAAACAAAAAACCTTAACACAAATAAGTTACTTCTATGATTCTAATCTTCGTGGAATTATCACATTTCCTTAGCTCTGTCTTGCTTGTTTTTAGAATTATCTGAGGAAACAGGTCACCCCCCTGTTTCAATACTATAAGAACATGACTGGCAACTGGAGAGACGTACCTGATGGACACATGGACCAGTGAGTAAAGAGACATAAATGGGCATATGACACCTGCAAAGGAAAAAAAAAAGATAATTATAATTAACCTATGGACCCTTTTAGTTGGGGGGCCCCAAAGTAGTTGCACACGCCTAAAGGTAAACTCCATCCTTGAGATCAACACTGCATTGTCCTTAGTACACTGTATAAGAAAATGTACCCAGTGTTGTTAAGGTTGTAAAAGAGGTACAGCGGTGTATTTTCAAAATCAGTAATCTCCTATTTAAGTGTTTCATCAGAATGTTTTAGAGTCTGCAGTTGTCATAATTTAACAAACTATTGAAATAGAGTACCAAATATTTCCCTGTAATAATGTAGATATAGTAACGTGTCTTTTTACAGCGATATTAAAAATCTCGAGCTCTTGGGAAACCATAGCTGTAGTTCATTTGAAATTATGTTGTCTTTATTTTATGGCTAGGAATAGACCAGTTTCCTCTTGTATCTTGTATCTTCCTCTTGTATACTTCCTCTTGGTCCATTTTAAGAGCTCTGGTTTGGCCAAAAAAACATTTTATGAACTTGCTAGCTTGCAGCGGCTAGCATTACCACTGTCTAGTGTTTGGTTTTGTTTGGTAGTCAGTCATTACCTTTTTAATTATCTAAAAAAGACATCAAGCACAGAATCCAGTATATTACAGTTATATACGGTGCATTTTATCTGCCCATGTTGTATATGGTGCACTTTTGCCTGTACACCGTACGGCAATGTTGCTGGAAAACCAAATGCTAACTGTAAAGAGGCCATGCCAAGCCAGTATTTTAGATAACGTACAAAGCACGACTTAGCCTCTAATAATACCAAACCACCCAACTGTTAGGTATATTCCTTGTTTCTCTGTCCCCATGTATACTCTACATGTTTTCTTTCTGGGCTCCTGTTAATGCTTCTTCTCCTTCCTGTTTTCCCTTCCTCCAGGTATAATCAGGTGAATGCTATCAGCCTGGCTTGTAGGACAGGCCTTGAGGAATGCCAAAATCTGACCAAGACCTGGTTCAATCAATGGATGGACACTAAAATGAACCCGTGAGTGTATATAATCCCAATGTGTAACTTATTATCTTTCCACTGTTAAAATGTCTCTTTACTGTATTTTAAGTGCAACCATAAGTCATCTATGGTGTACTGAACTTCCAATATGTCATCTTGCTTCAGGATCCACCCGAACCTGCGTTCCACCGTGTACTGTAACGCAATTGCAGCAGGTGACGCCAAAGAGTGGGAGTTTGCTTGGGATGAGTTTCAGAATGCCACTATTGCTAGTGAAGCTGAAAAACTCCGCTCTGCTCTGGCCTGCACAAATCAACCCTGGCTGCTCAACAGGTCTGCTCACAGACAGCCTTGTTAATACTGTTATACATTGTACTACAGTTAATATTTCAAGATTACTGACCAGTACACACACATATATACTTTCTGTCCTGCTTGTACCCTTTCAGATACCTGGAGTACACTCTGATGCCAAACCTTATCCGAAAGCAGGATGCCACCTCCACCATTGTCTACATTGCCAACAATGTGGTTGGTCAGTCTCTGGCATGGGACTTTGTCAGGGCACGATGGTCATACATTTTCAAGGAGTGAGTACAACACAATACTTTTTTGTTGCTTACATCACTGCATTCCCATGAAACATGAAGCGCCATATTTGTAGTCTATAACTCAGTTTTTCTAAATGAACCAAGTCTGCTTAGCAGTCATGTCCAGAACTGCAGATATATGGTGTGTTGGGTAACACTGTGACCTATGATTTTCACATGCCGAACTGGAGCACAGCCACATAATAAATGATTCATTGGCATACAATCACACAACAGCAGACGGGTCGTTACAGTCAGTTATTATCAGTGGCAGCTTTTATTGACCAATCATGCTCATCATAAACCATGCAGGCCTTACCTTGACAGAGCACAACACAGGGACTGAGTGTAGTTTTAAATTTTTTTTATTAAGGTAGTAGTTTTATGTTTCAGTATAATAGATTTTTTTTTTGTGTTTTTAAAATTTTAAAGTGGTGATAGAATGATTATATAGGGTATTTCACACTGTTCCTTAAGGTCTCCTAATAAGGTATGTAACATTGGTTGGGCTGAAAATGGCCCGGTTGCTGTTCTATGCTCCCTAATGCAACTCTGTGGAATAGCACTAGAGAGAAATGAGGTTTTCCCCCTTTTTAATATGGCATGCTCATGAATAGTTAAATGAGCTGCGTGCTGATTGGTTGGTTTACAACGATGCATGCTACTGCAACATTAGAAGAGAGGGGAGGGGCTGCTCCTCTCGGCATACGGCACTGCCGGCTACTCTGCTCCTCACAGAACAGAAGAGAGAGACCGTGACTGTTTTGGCAGCCATAGGAAAGAATTACCTTGCATGCTCAACAATACTGGCGTCTTTTCTACAGAAAGTCGCCAGATTTGTCGCTAGTCGCTTTTTTGAAAAAAGTCGCTAAACTCATCAACTAATGTTACTGTACAAAGCACCAGAGACACAGTTTAGTTACAGTTTAGTCATCCTCCAGTGTGTCATGCACACACACACATGCCAATGTTTTTCGACACTTTCATTACAACTGGTGTTGTTGTAACGTTACATTTGGGACATAAAAAAACTCCACAACTCCTGCTTCATTGCCCACGTTGTAAATTAATTTATTAATATCAAGGAACATGCCTGCCACACACGCAGTTACCCGGTAACTTGACCACCAACTACCGCTTACCTGGAGCACCACGACTGGCGGTAGCTCGCGATGAAGTATCAGCATTCCCTGTACAGCCTGGAACACTGCATTTACGATGTGGTTAATTTTCATTATCCTTGAAAAACTTTCAAACTTTCTTCTTTGTAATTCCCCTGGAAGTGCAAAGCTCACAGCTAAACTAGTGTCTGATCTCTACTTGACCTACATTCAGAAGACCGACTGGTCTCAGACCAGTGGTCTGTAGCTATGTAAATTTTGGGGCGTGACAAAGGTACAGCCACCGAGTTGACGTCAACTATTAGCTTCGTTGGGATTTGCCCGTTTTCAGAGGCAGTTTCAAATTGCGAGATTTGCCTTGGAAAGAGGTGTCAATGGGACTTTGAGGTTCTCTGTATATCTTATTTACCCACCGAACTGTCGTTATTCAACTATGACAAGGTAAACTTCTATCACCCCTTTAACTAGTGCAACAACCAATTATTTTTGGTTGGTTTCAAATGTTTGATTTGTATTACTGCATTTAGAAAAGTCTGAACAGTTTTAGATTTTTTTTTTTTTTTTTTTAACAAAAATCCTTTAATTTGCATACAAATAAACCTGATTATCCGTTTTGCCTTGACTTTGTTTTCACTCACAGGTATGGTGGTGGATCATTCTCCTTCTCCAACCTCATCAACGGAGTCACCAAACGCTTTTCCACTGAATTCGAGCTTCAACAGGTTAGATATTCTAGACCAGGGGTCTTCAACCTTTTTTAGGCCAAGGACCCCTTAGCTGAAAAGAGAGATGACGTAGGGACCCCCTAATACATAAACTGTATAAAATTTAGTTGCATATTAAACAGGGTCGGATGGATGAAAATTAATGGATATCGTTTATACATCATGTTTTTAATGTTAAACATACATGTGGAAAGCACAGTGAATCCTTAAGCTGAACTGTATGGCTTACCTATAGTAAACTTATCTTCAATGTGTAAATCACATTTTTTCTTTTTCACAAATAGGCCAATTCATCTTTTACTAGCTCTGAGGACATCCTAGGGGTCACGGACCCCCTGTTGAAGATCTCTGTTCTAGACCTTTTTTGATCACAATCAAACAAATTTGTATTCTCTATTTTTATGGGGTTTCATGTTTTAGTGTAGTTCCACATTGTGATTTGTGTATATTATTATTATTATTATTATTATTATTATTATTGTGCACTGTATACATGCCCAGGAAAACCGATCGAAATTAGCATTGGAAATTTTAAACTTTGGTGTCTCCCCTTAAGTCTAAATAACATGTTACTACTTTATGCTCATCTACCATTGCAGACTGAAACTCAGTTACTAAAATATTTTTTATGTAAGAAAAGCAAATGCACCAAACAATAATTATGAACTGAATATTAAATTGAATTTTGACACGGATCCGTCAACAGGGAAATAAAAGCCTTCTTGTTGTCCTGACAGAGCTCCAGCCAGCTGACAGTCGGGGTCTGTGAGTGTGACTAACCAGCAGCCCTGGCAGGCACTATAGTTGGTTGTGGAGCTTCTATATTCCAAAGCAAATTGGGAGAAACTTTTTAATTCACTATCGATTTTCGTAAAACTGCTTACTGTATATTCAAAATCTAAACAGATCTCAGAAGTGAATTTAGTGGCGAAATGGCAGACACAAATTGTAAAAATCGTCAAACAAGTTTATCCTCGGTAAAATGATGTTGTCAAAAACATTTCTGTTACTGTTATTGGCGAAATGCGAATTTGTGTACTGGGCCGGTACTTTAGCCACAGGAACACAAGGACAAAAGGATCAGAACACACGTATACACAAGAACGCAGATTGATAGAGGCCCCTGGTCTCAGGACACACCATCAGATCTAATTCATATAAAGATTTACTATTTGGAATCCGATGTGGGAGGTTTAGGATGATAACTGCACTTTTTGATGGTCTCTGTGTTGTTATTTGAGGCTGCCTGACTTGAAATGGTTGCATCACCTCCCTAAACAACACAATCATTTTATGTTTTGTTTGTTTTGACAGCTGAAACAGTTCAAGGCAGACAACTCTGAGATTGGATTCGGCTCTGGGACCCTGGCAGTGGATCAGTCCATTGAGAGAACCATGAGCAACATAAAATGGATCACAGAGAACAAGCAGAATGTTCTGGATTGGTTCGATAACTAAGCCTTGTACTTCGGGCAATTTTAAAGGTTCTTTTTTTTGTTATCAAAATAAATCTTGCTTGGAGAAGGAGATTTCACACAAGTTCATTTAAAAGCAAATGTTCTCTAGCTCTGCTTGTTTGTATGGTCCTGAAAAATCATTTACATCTGCAAAATTATCACATCATCTGCAAAAAACTGAATGGGACCCAAATTTGCTTGCTGAGCCTTTGTTGTACCTGGGTTTGGTTGAACTGAAAAAGGGACTTTTTATTTATTGGTTTATTTTGAATCCTTGAAAGTAGAAGTACTAATTACACAGTACATGTTGATACATTAAGTTAGACAAAGGGCCAGAGAGGTCTTAGGAAAGGATGTTATTTGTTTTATACTTTATATTACTTTAATCACAGTTTTCAATAATCTACTTGTATTCCAAAAATGATAATTTTATGATTATACAGAAAAGAGTTTGTTATTATTTTTGAATGCTTTCACCCTGCTCTGTTTACATTTATTTTCAACCACAAGCACAAAGCGACGAACCCAATTAAACAAAGCATGCTGTAATGAAATGTGTGTATGTATGTGTGTGTGTGTGTATGTATATATGGATATGGATATGTATATGTATGTATATATATATATATATATATATATATATATATATATATATATATATATTTCTCTAACAAGTGTAGTGAAGCGGCTCTGTTAGAAAACACAGCTGAAAGGTCATTAATGGATTCACTTTAGTGTTAGCCACCATGCTAACATGGTTTATTAGCAAACTAATGTTGATGAGAATACAGCTATTGGAAGTTAATATATAAAGTCGAAGCAGACTCTGACAGCTGTAGGGCAGCTAACATTGACATAACGTTTTCTGTCTCCATTAAGCTGCCAGCTAAGCTCCTATAACTTGCAACACAGTTAGGAAAACAAGAAAAAGCTATTTATTACCATCTTATGCTGACACTGCATATTTTTTTTAGATGTTTGGTATTTGAAGGCAATGATTCTACTCTATTCTGGAAAGGAAATAAACATATTTGTTAAAAATGTATACTGTTGTGCTTTGTTTGTCTGAAAATACAGTATTTCTGGTACAGTATATTATTAGTCATTGTGTACTGCTTATATCTTTATCTATATCTATCTGACTGTCATTATCAAACCAATTACATTACATTTTTCATGTATGGTGACTGAAATAACTACACAGTAAAAAATGGGGTGTTAATATTTCAGAGTAAAGTTATTTTAACCCAGATAGAGTATTTTCAACATTTTTGAGAGTAAAGTTGCTCTATCAGTGGAGTTAAAAGTGAGTGTAAAAATCTGCAGATACGCAGTGACAATTTCAACTCTACAGCAGTGACGAATACCCGCCACTCTGCTTTGCTGAAGTTTGGCACGTACGTTGGTGGAGGAAGATTGCGAAGGAGTAGCTAGGCCACTGGTATTGCTAGGTAAGTTACATCCCTGTTTTGTCAACACCAAACCGGTATTTTTTAACTTTACATAATTTTAGAGTTGTGCTGATGTCGAGGTCATATAAGTTACGAGTTCCATGCGGCTGTCCCCCTTGCAGTGAGCTCGTCATCAGCCAGCTAAATTAGCTTGTCATTTCAGATGGTTGACAGCAATAACTGTTATATGATATACCCATGGAATTTGTTGGATATTTTTGTGACTGGCTTGCTGTTTCATATGGCTAAAAATAGGTAACGTTAACTTAATCACTTCGTTTAAAGGACACCCCCGTTTGGCATGAGCGCAGATTGTGCTTGTCATGTGGTTAGCTAGCTAGCAATCAGTATCGGTAACTGTCTTTCTTTATGTGTTGCAATATTTTCACGAATGAAGTTTGTCAGAATGGTAAATACGTAAAATAACGTTTGCTAACAACAAAACATGTATACAGATAGTCTTGTTAGCTAACGTTATTGTATAGCTTCTGTCGAGATCTACGTGTTTCAGAATCTCTGAAGAAGGAGAGGCTTGGTCCAAATGAAAGGTTAACACAAAGATTTATTAATAAAAATGATAAGTCAAAATACAGAGAATTACGCTGCAGCGGGCCTTGCAAATAGTTGCTTAACCCTAAAGTTCCCACATCTATTTCGCCCCGAATCACGGTTGCCCCCCTGCTTTATTCCTCCAATCCCCGGGGCGGTTACTTTTCTCCTTCGTGAGTAAGAGCCTTCCTCATAGGCTCTTTGTTGGCATGGTGACAGGTTGGACGCGTCTTATTGGTTTTCTTCGCTGTCCAATTAGGAAGGACATGCACTAAATTCTGCCCCCTAGGGGTCATTTGTACCCACAGGTCAATAGGATCTAACACGCAGATGTCGAGTCCTTACAAGTTTACAGGAATTAACATTCTATTGTCCTAACCCAGACTAAAGTACCAGGGGGTTGGAGACTGATAGAGGCAGAAGTTTATTTCCTGCTGTGTGGCAGAAGGTTTCTCTTTATATGATAATAGTTGGTTTTAACCTAATCAATTTAACCAAAGACAGGAAGAGAGGGGGAGAGAAAGGATCTGTCTTTACCTATTGTTTACAGAGACAAAAGGTGGTGATTGTGATAATCAGATCAGTCTGGACCTATTCTTTTCAGTTAAATAGTTTCATTACTATTTTCATAACCTGGTTACAGCATACAATTTATTACTTAAAACATAAAACATACATCGTTATTAATATCAGCACTGTTACAACTTTATTTTACTCAAAACTTCCCAGTCTTCCTTACACTAACGTTAACTGTTTTTTATAAAGTTATATATACTGGTAATGTTAGCATGCTTCTGATAGTTAGCTAGCTAATGTTGGTGTTATAAAACGATAACTTACATCACTGATTTGCATGACGGGTTTGTTGAACATTGCTTAACCATTTTAATGGTTACTGTTCGAACTAAAATAGCTAATGAGCTAGCTAACTTTGGCACATAGCTAGTTATTTGGTAGCTAATGGTACAGCGTTCCTCTAAACTTGAACTAGCCTACACCCATTTGCTGCAGAAAATGGCAGCTTAACGTTATATTTCATAGATATATCTATGGTTATATTCAACCAGCACAACTTTGTCTACTTCAGCCTTTGTAATTGCAGTGTAAGTAATGCATAGTGCATTGCGTAGCTAGTACTACTGAGAGAAATGGATAGTTAGCTAACACCTAGTTGAACCAGTACTAAATGATGATTTTGAATATATATTTTCTTTGTTAATAGAGGCAAAATGCTCGGGGAAGAGCAGAAATACATCAAGCTGTCTGAGCTGACATTTAATGCTTTCTTGAAAGAAGGTGGGTATATTAGGTTAAAGCAATACACATCACCCTAATGACAAAATAATACAGCATTAAGCTATTATCTTATGATATCTAGTTAGGTCTATAATCATTTCTGCTGTGCTTTATATTTTCACTAACATAAAATCAGGTGCAGATCCTTGTCTTTCATCATTTTGTGAATACATGAGGCAAACTTAAAGGTCCAATATGTAATATTTGTACTTTAATAAATCCAAAAATGACACCAATGCCTCATCAGATATTAAGGAAACATGTTAAACTGAAATACTATCTTTTCTGACAACAATGCTAATGTCTGTATTTTTCTTTTTGAAATTTACATTCCGTGATGGAATTTATGTTTATGTTTTGATCTGTGTGTTGTTATCAACGGCCCAGTTTGACAGGCAGGCCGGGTTGCTAGATATACCTGTAAAAACGTAAACCCAGCACGCTACAGCTGTAAAGGTACAGATGGGCATTTTTTGTCATTTCAACATTAGTGTACTCACATTGAATTATATAGCTAGAGTACCCGAGTTGGTTACTCGCAAAAACAATTGAAACATAGCCAGTAAAGTGATCCCGAATGGTCCTGGCTAATGCCGCCATGCTAACCCTGCTAACTGTTAACGTTACCCGGAGGACCAGGCAAGCAGCCCATGGCTGTTTACAGCGTGTAGCCTCTTCAGCGGCTGGAGGCGACAACGGTGAGTTATTTTAAACCACGAGAGGGGGGCTGTAAATCGGAAAGAGAGGACTGTGAGTTTGCAGTGTGTTTAGCAATTGTTGCGGTAATTCTAAGCCAATGAAGTGTGTTCCGTCGGCAAGGTAGTGGTATTTTTAGCGTTTCGTATTGTAATTCTAAGCAGAGGAAGTGTGCCTGACTGGCGTGTGGAGAGGACAGTGAGGTTGTTGTGTTTTTAGCGGTTCATACTGTAATTTTAAGCCGAAAAAGTGTGTCTGTCAGTTGGTTACAGAGCTCCGCGTGAGCACGGGCTTTTATGACTGTCAATACAGCCAGCATCTAACGTTAGCTACTCCGCTGTGCTGTGGAGTAACGTCTGGCTATGTTAGAAAAGCATCTAGCAACATTGTTGTGAATGCTCTGGTCTCAGCATGGCAACCCTCGTGAACTTCGAGTCTGGGCAGGAGGGGGCGGGGGAGACGACTCTCCAGTATTTTGAATTGGTAGTGCAGTAACTATTTTAACCGCTAGCTGCCAGTATTACATACACTATTACATATTGCACCTTTAAATATGACCTTGGATTCTTTTTTTAACAGTGTGTCTAAAATTCAACATACCAGAAAGCAGACAGCCAGACTTAAGGTGTATGACCAGTCTGACACAGAAGTTGACTCAGATGTTTTTGAAGAATTAGTAAAGGAGTCACCTGGAACTTTCAGAATCATGCTGAGCAATGGACTTGGTATTCATTCATTCAATTATTTTTTTAGTTTAAAGGCCAGAATGAGAACCTTTATTGTCTTAAAAATAACAGTTTATTGTAATATGTTTCTATGTTTTGCACAAATTTCATAATGAACAGATACCTCTCAATCATCATCATGCTCGGGTACATCTGATGACACCATCATTCTGAATTTCACTATGTGTGACGATGTTGAAGAAGTAGCGGCAGGCGAAGGAACCCAGCCTAAAACGCCATGCCACATAAACTATGAGGCAAAAGCAGTAAGTGGTGAACATTGCTGTTAAGTCCAATCTGAATGTTGTTTCATCATGTGACAGCATTACATATTGTTTTACAATTACGGAAAGCACATTTCATTCCACCTATAGTTGATTGAAATAATCCTAACATCAAAGCCTGGTGGTGAACGCATTATGCAAGAGTATGGAAAAACCAAATCTCTGACAGATGCCACCAGAAGACAGATGATCAACATACTTACTGCTGAGATGACAGAAACACATGGGTAAGCATTAAGCATATAGTTGGGCTGTAAAGAAACATTATTATTTTCCAGTTATTATGTAAAATTTGTAATGCAATGTCAATTCAGTGTGATGTTAACTTTGAATTCATATGCTAGGACATCCCCCCCCAAAAGTGTCAGAGTGATGTATGCACAGGGGATAGTAGCTTTGTTTCCCTATCTAGAAGACTCATACTCACAACATGGATATGTAAGTAAATGGGTTATTGCAACATTATGCACATATTCACTCTTTGAAATGGGAATAGTACTCCTTTATAATTTATTTATAATAATATAGGAACATTACTACGATCCGGAGAGTGGTTCCGGATACCTTGCATGGCGATTGAAGACCATACAAAGAAAAACAGCAGAGGAAAGAGGTGCCTCAGTCAGCAAATCTCCTAAAGGTATGTTTTCTGATCAGTGACATGTTATTATAATGGTGACCTGTGAATTGTACAGAAAGGATTTCTTAACACTGTATTTTGTCTTAAGTTGGTGGGCCAGGCCGTGGTCGTCAGCCCTTCACCTATGACAGAGAGCCATCTGATGAGGATGTGTAAGCAGCTATTGCTGTTTTGAGACACTCTGCTGATGAAAACACCGTCCGTGAGAAGATGAAAATGACCTTCGTATATCGGCAAGCAATGGTCAACGATGAAGCCAAATCATCAGATGTCTTCTCGGTCTTCCCAAGATTTCTGGACACACCAGGACTGATAGGACAACTTAATTCATTGCATCACCAAAAATATCCAATGTAGCATCAGGTAACACTCATTATTTCTGTCTTTGTGTGTTACATTGCAGATAGAACAAGATTTCAGACTTCTGTTTGGTGAGGCCACAGCCAACAAATTTTTGGAGAAGTGGCCAACCACTTTCAAAGCAAAAGTAATAAAGGAAAGCCGTGGACTTGTACCAACCACAGAACTCTTGGATTTGATGCGCAATGCTGAGTCAGCTGCTGGAGTTGAGAAAGGTATGAATGAACTTTTACTTTTCATTGTGGATTATGTAGGTGTGCAGTATACATGTCCATAATGGTGCAAGTTGTCAATTAGAATGTTATTCTATGGCACAATGTTAACCAGGTTTTTAATTTACTTATTTGTAGGCTGGGACAAACAATTCTGTTGAATGTGTTTTTTTTTTTGTAGGTTGGAACCAGTGTGCAGCAGCATCTTGACAACATCACCCAAAGCAGTCAGCCCTACCTTCTCGCCCAGGGATCCACACAGAGCAGCATTCTGTCACGCTCTGGACGGGGTAGGACACAAAAGCAGAACACAGGGCGAGTTCAATAATACTACGGTTTATTAGAAAATGAATAATGTAGATGGTGTTCCGTCGTGGAGGTTATGGGAGTGAGTATGGGTAGGTTGTGGCTCAGCAGAAGTACAAAACGGCAGGCGAGAATAGTCGGAACAGGCTGGGGGTTCAGAGACACGGAGAGCAAGGCAGAGGTCGGCACGGGGAGCCCAAACAGAAGATCCAGTTGAGGAGGGAACAAAGGCAGTGGCCGGCGGTGGAGGGAGAACGGCGTCTAGGAGGCAGAACACAAAAAACACGATGAGGAAAAAAAAGGCAAAACTACGGGAAACTCAGGATAATGACTAGAACTGGAGATAGCTAAATAATGCACAGGAACGCAAGTGATAGTTACGTGGCTGAAACAATTATCTGGCGGGGACTGAAAGCAGACCTCTCCCTAATATAGGGAGAGTGGCAATCAGCCCCAGGTGCGTGGACTGGAGCAGGTGTAGTAGATTGTAGTGATTGCAGCAGCCTTGGTGCCGGGGTGCCTTCAGTGGTAGTGGGAATTCAGGAAACTGAGGAACAAAAAGAGACGGACGGAGACAAACAACACAGACACAAAAAGGGGCAGAGGCAAGGGAGACACACAAAAGGGAAGGGGAGACAGCTCAGGGAGGTGTGGCCCTGACACATTCACTCCTACTTCATTGTGGTTGACAAGCATGCACTTCCATGCAAGGCAACAGGTTCAGTAGGAGCTTTTGACGAAGTCTTTAAAGCCCATTACGTATTTGGTATCAGCATGCCAAAGAAACAGTGATAAAGCATGTATTTAGTAATGAAAGAGAAACAGAAATGTGCAAGAAAGTTGAGGCGTGTTTTGAGGGGTTAGAGAATCCTTTCACAGTTCTAAATTCGGAATACAAGCGATCAAAATTTATGACTGCCAAGTAGGAAATAGTAGAACCAGTTGAATGTGTGATTGGTTCAAGATTTGACACAAGACGAAATAAAAAGACTGGAACATATGATCAGGTATTAGTTCAAGATAAATTCATGTATATTCCAATTTTATCTACACTGCAGTCATTATTTAAAAGTCAGTATGTTGCAGAAATGTTGCAAAGCTCAGCTACCAGCAACTCTAGACTGAGAGATATTTGTGATGGATCTTTTTTTAGAAGTCACCCCCTGTTCTCAACTGAGAAGCAGACAATACAGGTCCAGATGTTCTATGATGATTTTGAGGTCGCCAACCCTCTGGGTTCTAAGCGAGGTATTCATAAATTGGGTGGAGTATATTTTACTTTAAGAAACTTCTCTCCAAAATGGAATTCTTTTTTGGCTAACATACACCTGTGTGCCTTATTTCATACTCAAGATGTTAAACAATATGGTTTTAGTGAAATTTTTGCTCCCATTGTTCGAGACATTAAAGGGTTAGAGAGCGATGGTATTGAGATTCCATCATACAGTGGTTATGTACGTGGCACTGTAGTACAGGTAACAGGTGATAATTTGGGTTTGCATAGTTTGTTTGGTCTGGTGGAGTCTTTCAGTGCAAGTTACTGTTGCAAGTTCTGTTTAGCGGAAAAGGAGGACTTTCAAACAGAATTCTCTGAAGATTCTTCCAAAATAGTTTTACGCACCAAAGATTTGCATACTGCTCACTGTCAAGAAATGGCTTGTAATCCATCCCTTCCGTATGTTTTTGGTGTGAAAAGGTCATGCATATTAAATTCATTGAGGTATTTTCACACAACTGAGAACTTCTCAGTTGATGTGATGCATGCAAGGGGGTAAGCTTCGCTTCAGAACTCGAGCCATCTATGGCGCCATTTTGTTGCTAACTGGCCATCACCTCCTGTTAGCATTCCGCTGACCGCCATTTTTATTTTACGTCACTTGACTGCGAATATCTTTACATCAGAAATGTTTGAAGACTATTTGTCCGTTGTTTAGTTCCAAAGAAACACGACAATGTATAAAAGGCTCCATTACCTTTTACCTCACGTTATAGCTCCGTAGCAGACGTTTTTGTAAAAATAGGCTAACGATTGGGTCATAACCAAGTGACTTACTGTCGCACAGTAGAGGAATTACAGTATAGTACAGGAGAAGCTCGCAGGCAGTTTCAACTTACATGAGCTGTTTAGGTTTAATTACTAATGTTAACTAGCATGTTAGTTAGCAATAATTAGCCTGTGCCCATGTTATCTCCTTACATACACCTACACTCTCCGTATCTGTGAGATTGGGAATGATTGAGATTTCTCTTGACACAGCTACCAGAAGACTTACAACTTTCAGACACGTTGCTCACATCACATTCTCTCAGTTGGAGGCTGCGCAGTAAAGCTGGCCATCACCGGAAAAGTGCTTCTAATAGCCTTCACTGGTCTCCGTCCAGAGCAACTATTGGTCCATTATATACTGTCTATGGATGCATGATGTGTTAGAAGGGGTTGGCCAGTACAAATTGAAGTTATTATTTCTGTATTTGAATGAAAAACATGTTACATCAGGAGAAATACATTCAAGAATACAAAGTTTTGATTATGGTTTCACAGAGAGAAACAACAGGCCTGTGACTGTTAATTTAAGTGAAGGATCTAATGATCTGGGACTGAATGCAATTCAGTCTTGGTGCTTACGTAGGAATGTTCATCTTATCTTTGGAGATTTGGTAACTTCTACTGACCAACACTGGGGCCTGCTTCTTTTATTACTGCAAATAATTAACATTAAATTCTCGCCCATGTTATCTCAAGGTCTATGTGTATATTTAAAACATTTAATTGTTGATCACCATACACTGTTTAAGAAGTTGTATCCTCAGAAAAAACTTTTACCAAAGCACCATTTTCTTATCCACCATCCCCGCTGCATCCAGAAAATAGGGCCTGTACTTCATAGTTGGTGTATGAGGTATGAAGGCAAACATAATTTTTTTCAATAGCTTAAATCGTTTAAAAATATTAACAAAACGCTGGCAAAAAAGCATCAGAATCATATGGCATATAGTTGGCGAAGATCAACAACTTTTAGTCGGTTAGATATTGGTCCAGGAAAAATGGTGGCTTTAAATATGGTAAAAGGAGGTTCTGGAATTGCTTTGGCAATGCAAGTGCCCAGTAGCATTCAGGTTATGAAGGTTAATTGGGCTAAACATAATGGGTTTGTTTATCGCCCACACTTGGTTATCTGTGGCAAAGTTGACTCTGAAGTGCCCTTGTTTTATCAGATTGAGTCAGTTCCGATAATGTGTGAAAAACTGTTGCTACTCACAGCGCCTTTAGTTACAGTAACTTTTCAAGAACATTTCCATGCATATGAGGTGATCAGATCAAAGCATGATTTAGTTTTTTTTCATGTCGACAACCTGCACTACCCTAGGCCTTTTGACATACAAAGGTCATATGGAGGAAATGACACAGCTCTCCTTGTCGTGCCATATTGCTTCATCTGGTGAACATTTTTATGATGTTATACTTCTCTGTCATAAGGCAATGGGTGTACAATGTAAATTCATGGACATTGAAATTATACTTTTTTTTTTCAATAAATGTGGGTGCTATCATCTTGTATTATTGTGCTTTGTTTCATTTGATAGTATTGATATTTCATCATATGATTTAAATAAAAAAAAACACTGTAGAGAAATGAAAAGTAAATAACATTACACTTTAAAGTGTCATTTTTGAAAGTAAAATTGTAGTTGACTTAACTCTATACAGTGTAATCATATTACTCTCAACAGTGTGATTAAACTACAGTGTTAAATATTTTGACACATTTCATTGTTATTTTTTACACAATAATGAGTAGAATTAACTCTAAAAATTTTACACTGACCAAAAAGTACATTTTACACTGATTTTGAGTGGGACCAAATGTTATCTGAAACAGAGTTAAATTCAACTCAATAGGAGTTAAATTAACACTTCTGTTTTTACTGTGTAGATGAAGGGAAATGCTTCACTTATAGACATTTATCAGAAATTGAAGTGTTAAATGCCATATGTTAAAGGGAACTCTAGGAGGGTTAGAAATGACCCAAAAGTTCACGTCGGAATGGTAGCAGACAAGTTTTTTCAGCGTATCGTAAATAGATGGCGACAGACTTTAAACACAAAATATTACTAACACCTAGTTGGCAATATTTCGGATTTAAAGCCAACTAGTGCAGTGCCAGTTACACTTGACATTGCAATTCCTTGGGTCCTGAGCAACACACCTGCCACGACGTAATTGCGTCACACCGGTGAAATACACTCAGGTTCACAGAAAAAAAGAGCAGACTTCACCATTAGCCAAGGTAGGCTACTGCCTGGGCCATTCATCCCTTCATTGCACTGTATTTGAATGAGCACAAATTCAATCATACAAATTTATGAAGCAACCTTTAATATATATCCTCCTTTCACATGAAAAATAATCATATTGTTAAAAGATTAAATAATCTTTTAGTACTTAGGCTCACGTGCCTCAGCGTATAAGCTCTACAGCTATAGGATCAATCACCTTGATCAGTTGTCTTAAAGTTTGGATCAACAACAGTACATTTCCAGGATAATTGCCTTACATTCGACTCACCTTCCATTCTGTGTTGTGCCATTCTCAAACTTCCTTCACTCCGGGACATAAAAACAAACTTCGAGCTAGTAAGCTACACACTGAAAATGAAAATTTGGATTGTGCTATAAGGCGGGTCTGCTTGGTTCTTTCAGGGAATGATTGTAAAGATTTATACAAAGAATATCTTTAACATTATGGCATTTGCTCTCTAACTGGGGCGTTTTGGAACCAATTGTGGCAGGATGGCTGTGGACAAACTAACGTTACACAGGGCAATTTGCTGGTAAGAGCAAATTACGTTTAACCATGTATCAAGCTAATTTAAATAGCTGACATAGCTAACTTCATTGAATGTTATATTTGGCATTTTCCTTTATTCATGAGTGCAAATGTTTCACCAAAACAAATTCCGTCCCAAGACCATGGTTCTGTTTGTTTGGGTTCGGCCTAGTTAATAGTTTGGGTTTACACTTTACAACACTTTTCACTCATCATCTTACCACTCATCCATCTGCTGCTGACATACTGATACCATTGATTAACATTCCTCATAACATCACTATGATTTTCTTGTATATTCAGTAAACACATTTTATACATTGTAGTTGCAAATTGTGTATCTCATGTCTTATGTCATGGGTCGTTATGACAGTAAATTTCAAGTTTTAAAACAACTATTTTAAAATGTCATCATAGAAAATGACTTTTGTACTGTATTCAATAAAAATCTTTCTATCAATGTAACAATTTGTTACATTTAGTTAGCACATTCAGCATACACAGCCTAGCTCATAGTAGGTTTTGACCTAGTCTTTTTTTTTTTTAAATGAATCTCACAAGGATCACCCACACCCAAAAATGTCTGTTTGGTCACTTAGCTACTCTATCAGTATACCTGCCTTCATGGCCACAACAGCAGAAACATAAAAATGTAAATATGTTTTAGAAAGAGTAGAAATCCTGTATAGTTTACGATACTGCTCAACATGAAGAAAACCGTCTTTGAATGAAGCTGCCACCTAGAATGTATGACACTCCAGAAGACCTTGCAGTATGTGTGTTCGTTTTCTGAAATTGCTAACAGACAGTTTAAAGGTTTGACTATAAACACTGTGAGATAAAGACAATAAAATCTTTGCGTCATACACATGTTACATACACAATTCTCAGCAGACATGCAGTGTTTTATGAACACCCACTAAAACATTATTGTAGATAATTCATCATTCTTATCACTCACTTCTGCGCAGATTTGTATCGACAGTTTTAACTTCCAACATTCCCATGAGTGCTGTTCAGTCCAATATATCATCTAGTAATGGGGAGAGACTCAATTGAGAGAGAGGGAGAGGAGGTCAGCAGTTAAATGCATTCACTTTTGTTGGTCATTCTGCATGCGATCTGAGACTCCGCATACCAGACGTACTTAGTTTTAATCAGACCTTTTACCATTTACATTATAGCGGTATTTTAAGTGACACTAAAGGGTGAAGAAGTAGTTTTAGTCTGCTTTCCTCTCCGTTATTCAGTTTAGATTTAACTGTGCGACTTTATCTGCTGTTTAGAAGGCCATGGGGAAAAGCTGCAGCGTTAGCAGGCTGTGCATTCTGTCCGTGGTCTTAGCCCTGGTCTCCATAGCAACCATTGTCACGTTGTGGACTATTGCCCTGACAGGAGGAGATGATGTCACAGCTCCTTGGGACAGGTAAGGACATTGGTTCTGGAAAAAGTTTGACACTTCTGTATCCTCGAGCGATGATAATGCAAATCTGCATGCATGCGATCTTTGGTCTCTGTTGACGCATTAAAAAGCAGCTGAAGACTCACCAATTTAAATTGGCTTTTGTCTTATGTTTATAATTTTAATTGTAAACTGGCTTTTGACTTGTGTTTTTAATTTTAAGTTTTCAAATTTCTATTTTCATTGTTACTTTATTTCTTTTTTGCTTGTTCACTTTACTGTTATTGGGTGTTATTTTTAAAACGTTCTCCTGTGAAGCACTCTGTCAATCCACCAATGACATTGCGACTATTGGTTCTCAAATACGTGGTGATAACAAAATAACATTTAGGCACCTAAACTTTGGTACCGGTACCCAACGTGACTTTTTTCGGCAGCTTACTTTATCTCTGTAAAAGAAATCAGAGTCAAATATTCGGCTCATGAGTCAACTACGGTCCACAACACACTGAATTTTTTTAAATAGAAAACATTACACTTAAAGCTATCGTGCGTAGCTTCTGTCTAAACCTATGAGGGATTCTAAGTGATGACAACAACACTATCGGTGTTTCCACATGATACAAGCCTTCTGTGATCGCACACACGCGCCCCCCACTCCTCCTCCACGCAGTTGCTAGTAGCCAAGGAGGAACACGGAGGATTCAAAAAACATGATGGACTCTTCAGAAGAGGTAATTATCTTCACTCGAATTTCTGCGCGGGAAAGTCACCAGACGACACAATCTTCTGGACATAGCCATACTGAGAAATACAGAGAGAGTTATGTGGAGGCCCTGACACACCAACCTGATTTTTGGCCTTTGGACAGTCTGGTGAGGTCAGTGACTCGAGTCTGTTCGGTGTGTTACGTGCCGTTGGCCTTCATTTTGGCCGACCTGACATGCTGGGTTGGAAGGCGGGCAGTCGGACTTAATGACCAATCTGATTGGTGGAGTGCTAACCCGGAAATGAGGAGCGGGATGACCATGACAAAATTGACGACAATCTTTTAAACTGACCTTTGTCGATCTAAAATGAAGACAGATTCAGCAACTGCATGGCCTATTTCTTTCTCAAAATGTTCTTAGAAACACATTTCGCGGAACTATCTTCATAAAATATGAGATCGTATTGCCTGGTTGTAAAATCCGAGAGCAGCCAGACCCACGTGACGCGTTCGTACAATCAGCTGCCAGTTAAAAAATGTTGGGTGACAATACAGATTAGCGCCGCCTGCTGTTACGGAGACGTATTACGTCTCGCGTACGCGCAGAACGTACTCTCAAGTTGGCGTCGCTTCGGTATGTTCAGAGGCACTTTTTTGACCAACTCGGGGAGGCAGTCAGTCTGACTGCCTTTTCTGCTTACGGTCGGCCGTCGGGTTGGTGTGTCAGAGCCTTTTTTTTAGCTTTGTAGCAACTCATTTGGCAATGACTTGAATGTAACGGACGTTCATTAACATTAAAAAGTTACGCACTAAAGCATTAATAAACTATTGTATACATTGTTAATGCTTTAGTGCGTAACTTTTTAATATATTAGGGCCGGATTGACTTATCATTCGGTCCGGATGTTATCAAAGTCCAGTCCTTGGTCCGGACTTTGAGAACAAAGAAACACTTCATAACCACAGAAGTCAGGGCACAGGTCTGTAGTCTGCTCTGGGGTGGACAGTGATGAAGAGGCCCTGGCTCCTGCTGAGGTAGGGGAAGTGGGGCTGGAGGGCTGGAGCTGGTGAATGGAGTCAAGGGGGGGTGACACAAGGACTATCCCATTGTTTTTCAAAATTACAGTAGAAGTTGTTGCGGTTGTTTGCCAGTGCAGGTTGTTGATGGAATGGGGGGCCTTTGATTTGTAGTTGGTGATCTGTCTGAGGCCCCTCCAGACAGAGAAAAGTAATTTTCATTGGCGAAGAACTGTTGATGGAGTCTTTTAGCATCTCTCACCACCTTGTTAAACCTGTACTTTGACTCTTTAAACCAGTCCCTGTGCCCACTCCTAAACGCCTCTTACTTCAGCAACCTTAGCTGTCTGAGTTTGGCTGTGAGCCGGAGCTTGTCATTATTGTACCTCACGGTGGTGCGTGATGGTACACAGCTGTCCGCACAGAATCTGATGTATGATGTCACAGCCTCTGTGTACTCATCCAGGCTGTTGGTTGCAGTCCTTAAAACATCCCAGTCTGTACAGTTCAACCACACCCGAAGATCGGCTACAGCTTCACTGGTCCACTTCTTAGATTTCCTCACAGGAACAGGTTTAAAAAGAAAATAAATATAAAGGAATCAGAACTCATTTTCAAAACTTTAATCAAACAACTGTTGCAAATTAGAATCGTTGCACAGGCAAGTATTTTGCATTTTCGTGACGTTTATTAGTCACACCCCCAGTGTGTAAAGGCCTTAACACAAAGTAAACACAAATGATGTCCATATGATTCCACGATCAAACTTGTGAGATAAATGACACAACATTATGGTTGTATGAATTATGACTGCTTGTGCTTGTGGGTTGCAAAGGGGAAACTGCATGATGTTGTTATAACACAAAGCATGTGACTTGGATTTTGCAGGCTTAACCGGCCACGGTGTGTCTTCTTTTAACCCAGAACACAACTGTTTCCTAACCTAAGAGTATTTTTTAACCCATGACGACAATCTTTATTGGAAAATGCTCATGTGGGTTGCTTTGAAAGGCACTGACAAATGAGATTTTTTTAATAGGTTATGAATTTTGTATTTGTGAATAAAGACATTCTGTATATATATCAATATTTATTCTTAATCAATAATACTTAAACCATACTATGGGATTTTTTTCAAATGTTTTGAAACATAAAACATTATGAATGCAGTCCCATATAATGTGAGAATCTCAAGATGTGTTATAATGATGACAGTTAATAACAATTTGACCTGCCTCTCATTTTCATTTCCTGCAGTGCTACTTTAGCGTTATGATATTAAGCCTTAAATGAGCATAGTAAATGCATAATTTTATTTAGTTGAGTGATCTTAGTGTTTATTCCCCTCAGCTATCGTCTCTCCAATGCTTTGGTCCCCGACTACTACAACATCACCCTGTGGCCTCGTCTCAGCTGTGACCCAAACACTGGCCTCTACATTTTTACAGGTGATTAATGGTGCTTCCCATTTATAACTGATCTTGTTAATTTTCTGTGCAATGCTGCAGAGTAAATGACTAACTACTTCATGCAGCTGCTGCTGTAGTGAATTTATTGTCAGTAATTTTTTCACAAATTTGTCAACTGGATCTTTTCTTGACAAAACAAAACAGTGTGACTTATACAGCAGCTGTACATCCTTAACTCTGCAGCAGGGTCACTCTGTTCTGTCAGTCTATCAATCTCCACTGAGTCCACTCCGTTACGTTGACAGCGCTGCACCCCAAACACACACGCGCGCGTCCACACACACACACACACACACACACACACACACACACACACACACACACACACACACACACACACACACAGAGCGCCATCTGTTGGTGAAACAGACCAATAGTTATCATGCATCTTAATGTTAAATAAATTCAAAGTCGGGGACACCCCTGCTGTGTACTGACCCTGCTGTGTGAAGTTAACTCTCCTGTTGTCCTTGGGTCAAATTTGACTCATTTTCAAAAAGTTTCTATGTCAGAAATTTAGGTTTCATTTGACCAAATTGTCCAAAAAAAACGTGGATGGTTCCATAAAACGCTCTTCACAAGTAAAATAAATGATCAGTTCACTACTTTCATTTAATGTTTGTGTTTTATTCAATTTGTATAGCATTTGAAGAAAAAAAATGGATAACATTGAAAAAAAAAAAAAAACATTTTTAAAAGCGCAGAACAAATCGACAAAAATATTGTAAAAAGTGACAAAAAACATGTAAAAAATTTTGACAAAAACATTAGGTATAGCAACAAAAGAAAAGAAATTTTTAATTAAAAATTTTGACCCAGAAAAACTAAAAGTTGTATGTTTGACAGGACGACAACACAAGGGTTAAGAAGGGTCTGGAGTTTTGAAATTGTTGTGGGGACATTACAGTCAAAGGTCCCACATAATAAAGAAAACTTACATCCACAGTCTTCACATACACAGAAGGTTTGAGTACATAAAAGCTTTTCTGTTGGTTATTTCAGCCAACAACATACCAAGAACTGTAACCTAGCTGAAGGTGGTTCTATGGCAAAACAACCCCATAGGACGTCATATGCAGCTTTAAATCTGACTAGCTCGTTGTTACACACATTTTCTGATAGATGGAGCAGGAAGAAAAGAGAAAGGATATTCTTTTCTCACACTTTGGGGGTCTCTAGACATGTTATGTTAAAAAGCCATGAAAAAGTGTGTTTTGCATAATATGTCCCCTTTTACTGTCTGATATTTCCATGCATTCACCAGGCCAATGCACTATGGAGTTTGAGTGTGTGAAAGAAACAAATCTGATCCTAATCCACTCCAACAAACTCAATTACACCAAGCTGGACAACATGCACATTGCCAGGCTCATCGCTTCAGGTACAGTGCACGCAAACACACACAGACACACACACACACACATTCAGATGGAGAGGGGGTTGTATGATTTTTATGTATGAAAAGTGCTATATAAATACAGTCTGATTGATTTATCCGGAGGGAGCTTGGAGCTGAAAATGGATGGATGGATGAAGTAGAAAAAACAGATCACATCATTTAGGCGTATTGCCTCCACATTTGACCAATTTAATTTTTTTTTTTTAAATTTGCTCTTTAATTTTCAAACTAGATTTTATGTCTCACATCTAAAACTGTATTCATGCTGCACAACGCAAGCTGCAAGTTCACAGCAGTTGATGGTGAATCTGTGATGAATACAGCTTAAAACATGTTGCTGCTAGTAATGAATACGTGCAAGACACATTGAAACAAAGTATTATTTATTTATTTATTATTATTAATAATAATTTACATTTTTGTCACAATATTCCCATGTCACTTTCCTCCCCATCAATTCTATTTTTTCCCCAGGCGGTGGGTCTGCTCCCAGTATTAAGTCTACCTGGCTGCAGCCTGAGACCCAGTATCTGGTTATCCAGCTGAATAGTAAATTAACTCAGAAACACAAGTACCAGCTGTACACTAATTTCACTGGAGAACTAGCTGATGACTTGGCTGGCTTTTACAGGAGTGAATATGAAGAAGATGGAATCCGAAAGTAAGTTCTCTATTCTGTGTCCCACGATATCTATATTTAGATGTGTTTTGGTGAGCTAAATTTCTACATTGTGTTACAGTAATAGGCATTGTGTTCAGAATCTTTTTTTCATTCTCAGGATTGTTGCCACTTCTCAGATGCATCCAACTCATGCAAGAAAGACCTTTCCCTGTTTTGATGAACCAGCAATGAAAGCTGTTTTTTATATAACTCTAATCCACCCCCCTGGAACTGTAGCCCTGTCCAATGGCATGGAAGGAGGTCAGTACAGTCTACATGTATCAATACAGAGCTGTATTTTCATAAAACAACACATATACAATAGATACGCAGCAAGTAACTTGGTCTACAGAGTTTTTAAAGTTCCATACCCAGTCATGCTCATTTCAGGCAGTGTTGTAGTTTGTAGACGGTCTCTAAGCACTCGTCTTACTGCTGTCTCAACACCGGAACTAAACAGATGTATGAATTAGCACAACTTTCATGCATTTCTTTCACATCTACTGCAGTCAGATTCACTGTGTTCACTCGGAAGGAATCACTTCAGATGGGTAGGCACTTTTAAAGGGATATTTTACCATTGGGAAGATGAATATATCTTTAAAGGGGTTAAGTTGAATATGACATAAAATGTCATAGTTCATAAATGACAGTTTGGTGGGTAAATAGGACATACATAGAACCTCAAAATCCCATTGACACATCTTTCCTCTGCAAATCTCACAAATTGAAACTGCCTCTGAAAACGGGCAGATCTCTTCTTCCTCATTTGGCTCTAGTCTCTAGTCTTTGTCATGCCCCAACATTTACAAAGGCTACACAACTGACCTGAGATCAGGTAGCCTTCTGAATCTAGGTCGCGCAGATCTCTGCTATTCCATTACAAAATTCACTTCTGAGACTTTTTTATGCGAGAACTCAACTATGTAAAGCTCAAATATGGGCCGTTTTACGAAAATTGATGGCTAATTGCAAATTTTATCCGACTGTGTGTCAGAGTTCAGCGGCTGGTGCTGCCTGGGTTGCTACATCGCCACCCGGCCTGTCCTCCTTCACAGACCTCGGCCCGCTGTGAGCTAGATAGAGACTACCAAATGCTGCTTGCCTGACAGAGCTCCAGGGCCTGCAGCTCAATTTTCTCCCTCCCCCCTTCCTGCTAAATCACCGGTGTGTGTGGGTGACCCCCTTGTTACGCCCGCAATCTCTTACCGCAGCTTCCAGTTAATCTTATAATGGATATGTGTGTTGAGTTATTTAAACAAACGATCGGGGAAATAAACGCCTCTTGTCAGGTGAGCAGGAGTCCATCAATGAGAGCTAGCTAGCCTCCTCCCAACGAGACTTCTGAAATTCACAAAAATGCATTAAATTGAAATTGGAGTGTTAGCTAAGCTTTGTAAGACCTTTTGGTAGCTGTGATATACATGCCATGACGAAATTCAAAGTGTAAATATACTATAGTTATGCCGAACGTGTAGCTAGCTAGCCGCTATCTTTACCCATTAGATTAGGGTGACCAGATTTCCTGGAGCTAAAACCGGGACACTTTGCGCGTGACCGTAGTGTGTTTGTGCACGCACACGCTTTTTAACGTGAACATGTGTCAGCCCTGTTCAGACACAGACACAGACAGTAACTTCATTATTTTTATCCTAGGCTCCTCGTCTAATAATAAGTGTTTTTTCCATTGAAATTAACAAAATTGCAGTAACAGCCTTTTTCAGTTTAGTGTGAGATTTATGTTGAGATTTTTTCTAAAAAAGATTTTTTTAAGTGTTATTTATTCCAATAACAGCAAAGTAATTAAAATGATTTATTGAAAATTTTGAGCATTAAACACTTAATTTCCTGCATTCTGGTGAATTTTTTTGCACCTATTTCTACCTTTTTCTGAATCAATGTATGCTGCAAATATCTTCATTTAAAGAGAAACAGATTACAATCCAAATATAAAAACATAATGGAATATATTGCAGTAAGGCTGTCAGGCATTCTGTATTGCTTTCTACTATGTATTCTCCTTTGGATGGACTTTTCTAATTATATCTGAGTCAGCACACATGTAGCCTATAGGCATCATTTACTCTTACCTCCTGTTTTGCGTCTTTTGTTGGTTAAGTAACCTCCTTAATGTGCATATGACAATTATTCACCTCAATGATACATTCATTCATTTTAATTTATTAATAAACCCCTGGACTGTAATATTTTAGATGTTTGAGCAAGATTTACTGCTCTTGTCCAAAACTTTGTGCACATTCAAAGTATATAAACACAGTAGTGTTCTCTGTGATTTGGAGGAGTCGTGATATTTTGAGAAAAATAAAGTGATAAAAGGCAATTACAAGAATAAAATCACAAGCTATATTTCAGAAAATAATCTATACCTGCACAATAGTCTGCTGTGCATTACGTGATTGCTCTGCTGAAACGGTAGATCTCAGACCTTCTAACAGACACAGAGCCCTGTTTGGGTCTCTGGTCTCTGAATGAGACAAATTGTTTAGCTATGGAAGTGGCTGTACGCTGCTCTACGTCGGAGGTGGAAAACCGAAACTAAAGAAATACACGGAGCACAAACGAAACACATCTGCCGCAGCATGATCACAGCTGAGCGCGTCCATGAACCTGAAGCTGCGCTGCATTTTACAGAGAGAGTGGACACTAAGCAACCCACAGGTCTGCTTCAGAGCTCCGTGTGTTTGAGTCTGAACCGTAGACTGGAAACGTCACATCACGGGAACTTCAAACTAAATCATTAGTATTGCGCTCCTAAACTTTGTGTTGATGGCATCACTGTATTAGACTTATTTGGCTACGATTCCTCCGAAAACTTCACCCCTTTCACAGCTTTCCTCACGGAGAGACGGTTGCTAGGTGATAGGCAACAAATACAGCATGGTCGGACCCCGCACGTAGCTGCCCGTTCTATTCGCCTCGGAAAAATAAACTGGACAAAGTTACAATCGGGGCTACACTCAAAACATTTGGGGCTGAAGACACGGCAAAATCGGCTGACGCCGCTCCTGGTGTAAACCGGGACATTTTAGCGTCCCGACAGGCTTTTGTCGGGACTTGGGACAAGCAATTAAAAATCGGGACTGTCCCGGTCAAACCGGGACGTCTGGTCACCCTACATTAGATTGAAGGGACATTAGCAGCTAACAAAACCTCTCATATTCACAAAAATGCATTAAATTGAAATCGGACACAACTGTTAGCTTTATAAGACCTTGGGGAACCTGTAATATAAGTGGCGTGACGAAATTCAAATTGTAAATGTACTATAGTTATGCTGAAAGTGTAGCTAGCTAGCCGCAATCTTTTCCCATTGTATTGAATGGGACACATAGCTAGCTAGCTGCTCCTCCTAACTAGACCCCTCACGTTCACAAAAATGCCTTAAATTGAAATCTGACACAACTGTTAGCTTTATAAGACCTTGGGGAACCTGTAATATAAGTGGCGTGACGAAATTCAAACTGTAAATATACTATAGTTATGCCGAAAGTGTAGCTAGCTAGCCGCAATCTTTTCCCATTGTATTGAATGGGACACATAGCTAGCTAGCTAGCTGCTCCTCCTAACAAGACCCCTCACGTTCACAAAAATGCCTTAAATTGAAATCGGACACAACTGTTAGCTTTGTAAGACCTTGGGGCGGCTGTGACGAAATTCAAACTGTAAATATATTGCAGCTGCCCAGCTCTGCAGAGCCTCGAGCCCTGGGAGTGCAGTAATCCACAAACGGTGACTTTGCCCTGGGTATGGAGCCCGGCAGGCTGCTGCTTTCTCGTCAGACTGTGTGGTGCTCCTAAAGTCCAACACGTCTTACCAAATTTGCAATTAACCATACATTCTCGTAAAACTGCCCATATATGAGCTTTATATAGTTGATTTCTCGCATAAAAAAGTCTCAGAAGTGAATTTGTTAACAAAACATTGCAGTGTCTGGAATATGAGACCTGCTGTCTCGTCTCTAATGTGTGTGTATGGGGATTCGCTCAACCAATCAGTGCACAGCTCATCTAAATATTCATGAGCATACCATATTTGGAAGAAAAGCTCTTGTTACAAATAGGGCCAAAACACATGGATGCATGAGGGCCAATAAATTATCAACCAGGCCATTTTCAGCCAACCAATGTAACATACCCCCATTAGGAGACGTTAAGGAACAGTGTGAAATACCCTATATAATCATTCTATCACCCCTTTTAAATTGGATCACTAATGTAGTAGAAATGCGAATTATTTATAGAAATTGGTGGCTTCTAGGCCGAGAAAAGCCAGAAAATGTGTTTTTGGCTCATGTGAAAAACATCAAATCCCGGAATGCACTTGCGTCGCTGCTTTAGAGTATACTCCCAAGCCACGCCTACCGTTTACAGACAGACAGACAGACAGTGAGACAGTCAACTCAACTCAAGTGTGTTTTATTGTAATTTCAACCATATACACAAAACAACGTTTCACCGTGGCTCAAGCGGTGTTACACATTCAAAAAATATCAAAATGACATATGAAACAGGCTACATTTAGTGCACATACATTATAGGCTCCGTAAAGTTCAGCTAACGCATACTAGCATTAGGCTAGCGCTTGGTGGGCTGTAAACACCGAGAATAAACACAGCCGTACATTTGCGTGGAATGTAGAATGGTCGGCAATGGTTTGCCCTGTTTCAGTCCCCTGGGTGCAAACTGTAGCAGGAGGATAACATGGTGTAGGCAGCACCGATTGTTTTAGTTTTTTTCGCTACTGACAGCACTCCAAATTTACAAACAACAGAGCTACGTGTTGAAATTGACCGGAATTCTCCTTTAAAGGTCCCATGACATGGTGCTCTTTGGATGCTTTTATATAGATCTTAGTGGTCCCCTAATCTGAAGTCTCTTTCCCGAAATTCAGCTTTGGTGCAGAACTACAGCCACTAGAGCCAGTCCCACAATGAGCTTTCCTTAGGATGTGCCATTTCTGTGTCTGAAGCTATTGAGGAGGAGAGTGGGAGGGGCAAGGTGGAGGGTGGGGGTGTGGCCTTGACCAACTGCCACTTTTCTTGTTTGAAAGCCATAATGTCTCTCTCTCATGGGTTGGCCAAATTCTCTGGGCGGGCAAAGCAGAGAAAGGGGGAGGTAACCTTGCTTGTTATGACCTCATAACAAGCAGATTCCAAAACGGCTCATCTGAGCTTTCCTTTTCTCAAAGACAGAGCAGGATACCCAGGGCTCGGTTTACACCTATCCCCATTTCTTGCCACTGAGGGACCATAGACAGGCTGGGGGAACTCATATTAATGTTAAAAAACCTCATAAAGTGAAATTTTCATGCCATGGGACCTTTAAGTCTGTCATCCTCAGAAAGCTCTCCAACTGTGGCGCTGCTTCATCTGCCACTAAAGGGGCTTTCAAACAGTCTGATTTAACAGTAAGAGGGTGATCAAGAATGTGATCTGTAGCTAAGTTTCCATCCACTTTTCAATCGAATTATCTGAAGTTCCGTAAAAAAAACTCATCCGAATAAAGCTGGTGAAAATGTGTTTCCATCCAACAGCTTTAAAGTGAATACAAACCTGTGCGTAATGACGTCATATACTGTTTTGCGATTAAATTGGTATATCAAATTGATTTGAGACATTTTAAGGTGTTTCCAATCATTTTTGCACTGAATTGCACAACATTCAAGCAAACCTTTGCGAACAAAGTTTTACTAGACAAAAGTAGTTGTTGTTAATATTAGAAGCCAAGGAAGCTACAATGGGCCTTTGGCCGAGGATCTGATCCAGCTCATCAAAAAGGTGCAACTTGCCTTTTATTTTCCCTCCGGCACCGGTGCGAGACAAGTCTCTTTTTTTGAGACATGCATTGCTGTTTGAGCGCCTTCCATTTACTCCGGAGGACGTCCCACGGCTTGTCCTAACCTTTGTTGGTCATTTCCTTCGTGAGTTCCTGATAAATTATTTCTTAGATTTTTGCTATCTAAAATAGCCGTTATATTTTGCTCGTAAATTAAATTCAAAAAGTCTCTTGTCTTCTCGTTCGTCCACTTACATCTGTCTTTGTTGATACCTGTCATGTGTGCAAACAGAGCGGAAATACTGGCGGAAATTAACTAAAACTTCTTCTTCGTTTTGTGGCGGGTTGTAACCATAAAATGACCTAAAACTTAATCGTAATTCATGCAAATAACGTTTCCATCAGCGTTTATCGCATAAGCCGTATATCGATCTAGAGAAAATCCGATGAGACCGAACTTATTTCCTTTGAGTATTTCGAATTTTACTGTTTCCATAAGGCATTTTTCATTCAATATCACTTAATTCGGATAAAATCGTGTGGATGGAAACATAGCTTGTAGCCCATTTTCACTGCAGGTTGCACGATCTGTTCTCAAAAACTGCTGCAGTTTTTTAATCAGTGTTGCATAGGGTGGATCCCAGTTGCTTCTCCACTTGTCTTCAGGGAGGAAAACAATGTGTGAGCTCTACCTTTTGAAGATGTGTCTGACCAAATGTCAGGCAGTATAAACTTCACTTGCAGATTCAGGTTCAGTTTATTCAGATGATAGAGCATTCTCCAAAAAAATGTTTTGTCCAAAATGGAAATGTGTTACTTTAATGTTCATCCAAATGCTATTTAAATAAATATATAGTTGAATAGAGTCTGTTTTACTGTGTGTATGTGTATTTTCAGATATTGTTAACACCACTATTGATGGAGTAGCTGTGACAAAGACCAAGTTTGAGCCCACCAAGAAAATGTCCACCTATCTACTGGCCATTGTCGTCTCTGACTACTCACACCTCAGTGCTACACAAGGAGAAACTCTGGTAACTATGACATTACTGATATATCCTTTTCATCACTTATGCAGTAGCTCTCAAACTGGGGGTGCTTTAATGGTGCTTACCTAAAGTTAAATAGATCCCTTACACAGAAGACATACGTTTTTTTATTGCAGTAATTGCTGAAGCAGAGCCATCACTTTTTGTTAAAAATCCCACTGATATTTTTCTGCAATGACTAGTCAAAGTGTCTGCCATGAAAAAGGAAGAACAAAAACATTAGTAAGGCTATCAAAATTCTGGTTAGCAAACTTCATGTACAAGATGAAGAAATGTCTGACAGGTAGTAAATAAAAAACTAATGATGCTCAAAAAGAAAACACATTGGTCAAGTATCTTGCTCAAAAGTTCACCTTTTGTCTTTTACTTGTGAAATTGGTAGTTCAGGCAAAGTTAACCTGCATCCTCAACTATTTATACCAAATTTTAATTTAACGTCTATCTGGCCAGCCAGTAGTTGTTGACATATCTTGTCAGAAACAAAGTAATGGATGTCAGAATGGATATACCAGCCAGTCAGCTGACAATCAGTGCCAGCTTTAAGATTAATAGTTCAATAAGTAGAGATCAATTGGAAGTTTATAACATTTCTTGAGGTTAGCAACAGAGTGATTAGACCCCTTCAGCGTAATGCCTTAATATAGGCCAATGAAGATAGAAGATAGAATCCCCCGGGTCTAGATGCTGGATGGTGGTGGTGGTGGTGGAGTAAACCCAGCGGACAAGAGATGAAACCAGTTGAATCTCCTGGATAATCCTGAGGAATAAGGTGGTGATGGGGATGTGGTGAGTTGCGCAATCATATGAAAGACAGAATGACAGAAAAGCAGCGTCTGGGGACTGATTGGCTTGAGGAAGGTTGGAAGAAAGATCATTGGCCATAAGAATTGTGAAAGGGATTTTGGCTGTGGGGGACAGAGTAGATTGAATTTGTAAAATTAACAGGAATTCCCATTAAAAAGAAAAATGAGAGGGAAAATTGTACTTATTGAACTTCCACTAAAGCTTCATATTGTGAGACAAAAATATATGTCATGATTAGGGTAGCACCAATTACAAGCAATGACTATTTTTACTATCAATAATTTGTTGATTCATTTCAAATGATGAATGAACAGGATGAATTGTTTTGTTCAACGGAGTATTAGGGCCGGGCATAAGGAGAAAAATGAGAGGAGGAAGATTTATTTAAACTTTTAACTTTGCATTGATGAAATTGGATTGTTATATATCGATCTAGATCAATGTATCATTAAACTAATATTTTGTATTAGCTTTACGAACATATTTACACATCGGTCTTTTAAAAACTTTGTGTGTACAGATCCGTATCTGGGCTCGCAGGAAAGCCATTGAGCAAAGACAGGCAAACTATGCCCTCAATGTGACTGGACCCATACTGGACTTCTTCCAGTTGTACTATGACATCTCCTACCCTCTGAACAAGTCAGGTGAGCCGGCTTTTATAATCTTGGTTAATTGTTATCTGATGTTGTAACTGCAATTGTTAAAAAAAAAAAATAATAGATTTGCCTACGTCTACTATCAAATACAACAACTCTCCCTGAAATCTCATCCATTTAGTCTTTACTGTAACATATCTCACCCTCTTCAAGAGACAGGTAAATCTCATGAAATAGGCAATACGTTCCATATTTTATCGTGGATAAAAAATTTGCTGGAATGTCACTCCAGCTTTTATGGGTCTTGTTTACTCATATTACAAAACACCTTGATTTTGAGATATGCTTCACTGCGATTCCTGCTGCCATCCCAGAATGGCAGGGTTGTTGGAATACTGCTCTGCTCTCCCTGCGTAGCTAGAGGGAAGTGAGTAAATGTTTTTTGTAATTTCAGTCAGACAACTCGCATTTGAAATGTTTATTATAACAGCAGAACATTGTGTTTGGCGGCCAGACTCTGATCTCATCACTCCCCTCGGACTGGGTTAACATGAGATACTGGGGAGTGATAATAAGTAGCTTCCCCCTGACCAGAGCCTGCAGGTGGATGCTGGGGTGGTGGTGGGGTTGAAAGGAGGCAGCAATTCAGGTGCAGGGCACCAGCAGCATTCACAAGGCAGAGATGTGGAAATTGTGCAGCTTAAATAGACCGCCAAATTGAGGGAGTGTGTTTGGTAAATGATAGGGAGAGTGAAGCATGTCACGTGTGTATACAGCAGTGCAGCTTGAGTTGACTGCCTGAACTTGCTCATAGGCGTCGCACCATTAGGTATGGATGAACTACATTTTTTCCAAGTTTTGGGGTACATTGCCGTGACTTTAAGTTCAGTTTCTTTAACCTGCTCTCTACAGATCAAATCGCTCTGCCAGACTTCTATTTTGGTGCAATGGAGAACTGGGGTTTGGTGACATACAGAGAAACCAACCTTCTCTATGACCCTGTGACCTCCTCCAACAGAAATAAGGAGACCACTGCCACCATCATTGCTCATGAACTAGCACACATGGTAAAAAATAATTTCTTTTAATTTAATTTTGAATTGCATCTATTGATTGATTTACTCATTAATGAATCTACAAACGGAATGATGTCCTCTCTGGTGCAGTGGTTTGGTAACCTGGTGACTCTGCGCTGGTGGAATGAGGTCTGGCTGAACGAGGGCTTTGCTTCATATGTGTCTTACCTAGGAGCAGACCACGCTGAGCCTGCATGGAACTTGGTGAGAACACAATGTTCTGTGCACTTGGACTTGACACTTGACACTACATACATTTCTGTCACCACCTATGCTCATCATATGAAATCTTAATACATTTTCTGTCTATCTTTTTGCTCCAGAAAGACTTGATAATACTTGATGACGTCCACAGGGTGTTTGCAGTCGATGCCTTGACCTCCTCTCATCCTCTGTCTTCTAAAGAAGACAGTATTATCCTACCAAGCCAGATCAGTGAGCAGTTTGATGCCATATCTTACAGCAAGGTACACAGACATTAACAAAATGTTCTTACATAATACATTACAGCATTAACATGTCTACATTGCCTGTCACAGTGTGCAACAGAGGCCAGAAAATGAACTTTAAAAACCTGAAATTACAGCAACTGGCAAAGTAATCATTGAGTTACTAGCATTGTTCAACTACTGTACATTGTATTGTATATATTCTGTTATACGTAAACTGATTGATTGATCGATAGATTGATCCCTTGCCTCTGTTTGTTTTTCTGTGGCTCCGCAGGGTGCAGCAGTGTTGAGGATGCTGTCCGATTTCCTCTCAGAACAAGTCTTTGTCAAGGGACTTAATGTATGTTTCTCTGTATTTTTGTTGGCATAATAACATAATACTGTATGTATATTTTGGTGTCGAGCTAAATATCCCCAATTATTTAGCCACAGGAAAAAAGTAATTATGACAGGATGAGGAAATTGATTGTGGATTTATTTTGTCTTCAGAGTTACCTCAAACACTTTGCCTACAGTAACACAGTAGGAGATGACTTGTGGCACCATCTACAAATGGTAAGAGGGAAGATCCTGCCATCATATTTTCTTTAAAAAATATATCATTTTTATATTTAGCTGCAATTGCAACATGTGGTGCTACTATTTTCCTGCCGGCGTGAAGCCTACGCCAGGGCAAATGCAGTTTTTATGGTAATTTCCAGGCTCCGAGCTAACATGTTTCTGCCAAGATGGGTAACAGGCTGTGTTTATGCTTATGCTGCTGATTTTTTTGCTTATTTTGGTATAAAATTGTATTTGCGTACAAACCTGTTCAAAAAACCTCAAGGTATGTACATAGAACTCACCTGAGTGAACTCAACTGAGTATTGGAAATATCATCCAATTTGGTCATTAATTATCTAATTCTTCAAACATGACACCAGGTTTATTGGTTACTGTTTCTAAACACTTGTAAATATCCAAATCCCATTTTGTATTTGTTTGTATAATGACATATGGACTGTTAATTTTTAGGACTAATATTTAGCATATGGACTTGTTTATGTTTATTGGACTTTAAAGCCTTCAAAAATTCTTTTCAAATATTAATAGTTTCCTTCAGCTGATATGCGCTATAACCGGCGGATGTCCCAGTGGCTGCAGCGCCAACATATATCACAGAATATGTCATTCTATGAATGACAGCTTATATGGGGCGATGTATATTAATATTGGGGTGTTGTGTATTTATATTTTGGAACTTTGTTGCTTCAAGAAGGTGAAAGTAATTTTTTCCTTTTTCAAAAAAGTTAATCTCTCTCCGCTGTTTCACCTGATGCTGCAAATGTAATGCAAATATAAAAGCTGCAAGCAGCGTTGGACGGGGCCTTGCACCTCCTTGCGTGTCTGGGTTACTGCCGGACGCCGCTCCATTTGCCCGTGTATTTGCACGACCGTCGGTCATCACAAACGTTCACCAATGAAAAAGGAACTGTCTACAGAGTTCAATGATACCTCACACAATAGTCTACATCAAACGGTTCAAAAGCCATAAAAGGGGGCGTGGCCTGAGTACATGGGCGTGGTTAAAGTATAGGGGGCGGCTCAGTATCACATGTAGACCACACATGTAAGTTTTATGTAAATCGGATGATGTTTGTCATATAAGGCGGATTTCCTGTTGCCAGCGGGGGGCGCTATGACCAAATGTCAATTTTGGCTAAAAGATGTCCTCAGGCTTGGACCTTTGTCAATTGTGAGAAATTTCGGGCAGATATGACAATGTACACTAAAGTTACAACAACTTCTTCATTCATCGATAAATGCTCGAAATGGCCGCCACACCCACACCGTTGGACGAAAAGTTTTGCTTTTGAGAACTTTTCATCATTGAGGTCTTTAGATAACACAGACCGAATTTGAAGATGATCGGATGAAATATCCCAGAGAAGTTCATTAAAGTATAGCACCTATAGTTTTGGGCCTAGTTTCTGTTGCCACTAGGGGGCGCTATAACTTTGAGTCAATATCGGCCTGTAGATATCCTCAGGGTCCTCTTATGAATCCTGAAAAGTTTCAAGCCAATTGTACACTCAAGTTAGACCCACTTCCTGTTTCGATGGCCCTCTATAACTTGCGCATTTCAAAATGGCGGACTTCCTGTTACGTTAAGGGTATGGCTCCAATGAGCTTTTTTGTACGTCTTGACATGCTACATATGTGTACCACGTTTCGTTAGTCTACGTTAAACGTACTGCAGGGGTTCAATTTTCTGAATTTTGTAGAGTGCGCTTTTTTTGTTGCGCCTATTCGCGAAACCCTTAAAATACGTACAATTTCACCAGGCTTGATGCGACCGCCAATTTTGGTGAGTTTTTGAGTATGCTAAGACCCTCAAAAAGGCGATTTATTTACCGGAAAAATTATTCCTTCAGTTTCAATAGGGCCTTTGCCGCTGTCGGCGCTCTGGCCCTAAATATAAATACTCTGCAACACTCCACAACCTGCCAGTTTACACCAATGCAACTAGACGAGACCATGTATCATCTCCATAGAAACAACTCTCTGTACTTCTGTTCTAACTTCCAACTTTTCAGGCTTTTTTGTAGCTGGATATAATTTGTAGCATCTTAAAATATGAATGAGGATAGTGATAGTGAGATACATACTACAGTTGCATTCCTAGTAGTAATGAAACGACTAAAAGGATTTATTTCTCTGATTCACTGCTTTGTTCTAACGTTGCTACATCTTTTCAGTTACTCTCTAGCTTGCTCAACCATATACCGTGCTCGCAGGCGCTTCTTGAACCTCCATACAAAACTGCCATTTCGACTAGTTGACAGAGTGTAACTCATAGATATAAAAAAGTTAATTGTAACTGACTTGACCAGCTGATGCTATTGGCTGTTGAAACAGGTTGCATGCCTTTCATTCTAAAACCAGCCAGTGGCGACATGACAAGCTAGGTCGCAGGTGCCACCATCAGCCGGCTTAAGTTGACCTGATTTGGGACAGTAAGACTGCTGCCACTTTTCCCTGCAACTTTTTAAAGTGATTTTGTCTCGTCGCAAATCTTTGGTCTAAACTGAACTTAAAGGTTCACTACTGCCTTATGTCATTAATTGCTATATCTAAAGGTTCACTCTGGTGGGAATCAAACCTACAACCTTTTGAATCACTTCTTTAGAGATTACCTACAATCTTACGTCCAATGTGCTGTCCGCTGCCTCAGAGCCTCTTTGAGCCAGAAAAAATAGTTACAAAAAAACACAAAGCTTGAAGGAATTCATTCAACCTGTAATCTTATAATACCCAAATCTCTGAGTTTAACTCAATGTATGTTCATTATTTTAGCATGAAGTCATTAATTCAACAGGAATCCTACAGGTTAAAGGTTCACTGTTGCTTATTGTCATTAATTACTAAATCAAAAGGTTGACTCTGGTGGGAATCAAACCCACAACCTTTGAATCACTTCTTTAGAGATGAACTAGAAGTGCAACATGCTGTCCTTTGCACCACAGAGCTTGTTCCAACCTTAAATAAATTGTCAGTCAAAAACACAAGCATGAAGGGATCAATTCCACCTATAATCTTATAGGTTGAATGTTCACTGCTGTCTTTTTTTTAACTTCCATGGACCTTAAACCAAAAACTCAAAATTTCTGCACCAGAATGTTTAATTTACATATTACTGAAATCATAAACGGCACTTTTTCTTCTTCTTAAACATTCAAACCCTTCCATTAAATCTCAATGCTGCATGTGAAACTCTGGTGGTACATGAACCTCAACTCTCTGAGTTTAACTCAATATATGTTCATTATATAAGCATGAAGTAATCCTACAGATTGAATGTTCACTGCTACTTTTTGTCATTAATTGCAATATCTAAAGGTCAACTCTGATGGGATTCAAACCACAACCTTTGAATCATTTCTTTTAGAGATTAACTAGAAGTCCAATGCGCTGTCCATTGTGCCACAGAACCTTTGACCAGAAAATAATAGTCACAAAAAGAAAACAAATCTTCAGGGGATTCATTCAACCTGTAAGCTTATAGTTTAAATGTTACTGCTGTCTTTTATCAGCTCTAAAACGTAACTTAAGTGGAACTAAACCGACAATCTTTATATTTCGGCACCAGAATGTTTCATTTACATATTACTGAATCTATAAACGACACTTTTCTTCTTCTAAGACACTCAAACCCTTCCATTAAATCACACTGCTACCTGTGAGACTCAACTGTGGTGGGACTCAAAACCCAAATCTATGAGTTTAACTCAATGTAAGTTTATTATTTTAGCATGAAGTCATTAATTCAACATGAATCCTACAAGTTAAAGGTCCACTGCTGCCTTTTGTCATTAATTGCTATATTGAAAGTTTGACTCTGGTGGGACTCAAACCTCCAACCTTTGAGTCACTTTTAGAGATTAACAAATGCAATGCATTGTCCGTTGCCCACAGAGCCTCTTTGAGGCAAAAAAAACCACAAAGCTTGAGGTGTGTCCTTCAACCTGTAATGTGTAGTTTAAATATTCACTGTTGAGTTTCTTATGTAATAGAAAAAAGCCTAAACTAGACACATTGAAGTCTTTATAATGTTTTACTTTTTAGATCTTTTTGTTTAAATAAATGCTTCTTATCACCTCTATCAACAGGCGGTGAAAGCCAATAATGTTTCACTTCCTTGTCCAGTACGTGAAATCATGAACCGCTGGGTGCTCCAGATGGGCTTCCCCGTGGTTACCATAGACACTACCACAGGAACGGTATCCCAGAAGCACTTTCTGCTGGATCCAGAGTCTTCTGTCACAGTCGAATCACCTTACAAGTACGCAAAACTACAGCATTTCACGACAAAATATTCAGAGGGATTATATTTTCCTTAAAAGTATTGATCCTCCCTCATGAGTTACGAAAGGGTTAATGCCTGACAAGCTGTCTATTGTCAGGTATTAATGGACGACGGCAAGGCGTGAATCATGAATACCTGACAATGGACACCTCGAAGGGCATTAACCTGCTTATACAGTACCATGGTAACTTGCCAACCTCAGCAACGGGAGATATTTATATAATCCGCTCAGTTCGTAGAACTATTCAGCTCAGACAGCTATGAGCAAGAAAGCTAACCCAATGCTCGCAAGAATCAAAGTCAATAACATTGTGTACAGGTAACAATCAGTAATGTTAGTTATGTTTTACTCTGTGTGTTCTTATTGTGATATGGATCCCCCTGGGTCTGAAATAAAGAATAAAGTAAGTAAATATAATTTGACAGTATGTTTAACAACAAGACAAGCTAGCTTTCTAGCCATATCATTGTCCCCAAAACAACACGATTTTCACAAACAAATTATCCACCATGTGTACTGTCGGCCGCAGCCTGAAGTAGCGACATGAACAGTGAATGGAATGAGAGATAACTTTATTACAAAATTACAAAATTACCCTTTAAGTGACTCAATTTCCCATTATTCTTAAATCCAAAATGCACAGATGTTGTAAAACAGCTGGTTTATAATATTATATAATATTTATTATAATAATAAGAAATACGTATTTGACTTGTTTTCCTCTTTGCTTTCTTGTTAACCTCCCACCTTAATTTGCCTCAATCATGAATAAAACTGTAATGTATTGCCTCCCCTAGCTATGAGTGGCTGATTCCTGTTAGGTGGATGAAGAGCGGTGAAGTCCAGAGAAATATCTTGTGGCTGATGGAAAAAGAAGGTGTGTAAGAATACACTAGTAATACGTAATCCTGATAAAACTTGTTTAGAATTATGGTAATTGTACTGATGCAGTGCCAGTCAGTTACATAAGCTGTTTGCAAAATACTGTAAATTATTTTACAGTATTTTTTTATTAATGTATTTAAATGAATATTTTATTAAAACTATTTAATGTTTTACTACTACCCCTTTTTCTTAGCGGTAAACTTGGAGATGAGGAGTGGTGGTTTGTGGGTTCTGGCCAACGTCAATATAACTGGATATTACCGGGTAAACTATGACCATGGAAATTGGGAAAGACTCTTCGCTCAGCTTAATTCAGAGCACCAGGTACATAGTCAGGCTGCTCTGACATGTTTCCGATTTTACTATCTGATAGATGTGGAACCTTGTTTGTATTTCATATCCTGTTTGACATATAAAATCTGTTGTGCAGGTTATACCAGTGATAAACAGAGCCCAGCTTGTGGATGATGCTTTCAATTTAGCCAGGTGGGTGTCAGTTTGGCTGCTTAGAGGTTATGTGGCAGTTTTTCATCCCATTTCCAGGCCTGGTCTTATTAGTGTAAATTAGTTAGTACCCATGGAAAACCAAGAAACATACTTCTTACTACTTGTTATCATGGTGAATAACTATAAATGCCTACCATCAGTATAACTGCCCTATAAAAGGAAAATGTTATGAAATATGTGGGCTAAGCAATTAAATTAGAAAACACACATTGTAAATGTTGCTATATTGAGAGTGTAACTAGTAATGGGGCTAAAGTAGATGAAAGGTCATTGGGTCAGTAGTCTTGCATTGCCAGACCTATCTCCACAGTGCTGTGGAGTAAGGTCTGGCTACACCACACATACATTCTAGGATAGGAGAAAAAAATGCTCTAGGTTGTTTGCATTTCTTTAAACCAATCATCTTGGGCGGCGTTAAGCTTTGAACGTTGAGACGGTGGCATTTAAATATTAAAGGTTGTTAACTGTAGTTAACTGTTCACACAGTACATTAATGTGAGACATTTAAATTACCTGGCGATGATCGCAGAGTGTACTTTATCTATAGCAATCCCCACTAATCGGTCCCACAATTTCCCAGTTAACAGTAAATGATGTAAACGCATTCTTTGTAAATGTTTACAATAATTCCTCAAAAGAATCAGGCAGGCTTGCCTTCTTGCACGATAAAAATGTTCTCCAAAACTTGCTTGAAGTTTGAAGTTGTTGTTATGTTAAAGGATTTTGAGAACAACAACACATGCAGAGCGGAAGGTGAGGGACATCCAGGCATGTCAGTTTTTATCCTGGAAATGTACTTTCGTTGATCCAGACTATTGAGTCAGTAAAATCAAAAGGTTTGATCATGTTGAAAGTATGAATGTGCTGAGCAAATTTAAGGACATACTGTCTTTTTGTAATGGACTGCATTTATATAGCATCTTTCTACCTTACTTGGTCCGCTTTTGGTGCTGTTAGAATATATTTTGTAAGAATAACGTAAGAGGTTTTTAGAGTTCATGAAGCTGACCTTGTTGTCTCCACTTCTCTGGTTTATGAGAGGCCATCTGGTTTTAAAGTGATAAGACATTATAAAGGGAGTGTGGGATATTGCCTGAGAAAAGGTCTTGTCTGATCGGAGGGGATAGTGACAACAATGGTGCAGTGTTTTGCAAGCGCGAGATGTGTGGTGCAAAGTATGGAAATGGCCTTGGCTCTCACTCTTCACTAAAGCTTGTTATAACTTTAACTGAACGAATCCTGAGTTTTATTTATCTGATCTACCAGTAAACAAACACTATTCAGGGTGTAGTGACCATAGAATTGGAGTCAGATAAAAGTCTGGCCTTTTTAGGGCTAGACTGGTCATCGGTCACATTTTTAGTATAAATTCCTTCAGTGCGCATCCGAGTGCGATTGCCGCGTTCTCACCTGCCCAAACGAACCGCACCAGCAGGGCAAACAAACTCTAGTATGATTCAACCTAACTAAACAAGGTTGAATCAGCTGCGCCATCTCCCCACCTGAACCCTATTCCCTACTATATACTATACTGACCCAGATCAATTGTTCTTCTGCCAGATCGCCCAGGTCCATTACCTAGCTTTCCAGCCTTCTTTTTACATGTTCGCCTGTTTTAGACCTTATTGCCTGACCCGTAGATTTGGGATTTCCTTGCTTGCCCTTTGTCAGCTTTCAAACAAACTCTGGTGCGGTTTGTTTGTGGTGTGAACGTGATCCGACCTCGAACTGCACCAACTATTTACTCCACAGGTCTGACCTAATGTCTCCTGCAGTCAGGTGTGCTTTGCAATCTGCGATGCGGCAGAGCAGCATGCAATGTTTCTCTCACAGAAATAGACAGCGGTCAAAACCAGCTGCCATTAAAGTTGGAGACAGACACCGGCAGAGCAGAGCGAAATCTCGGTGACCTGAGCAACGATGCTCCCGAAACAATGTCTGATTATTTAAATGAAATAAGATAGGTTGACCATGACATGCAAGAAATATGCACTAGTCCAGAACAGTTCCTGTATTTAGTTCTTGTTCCCGTCCCAGATACACCCGACCAATAAAAGGAGTCAACGTTCTTACGTGATTTGTAATGACACATTTTAGTACGCTTCGATTTCTCCAGGTGTGAAACCAAACCAAACCAAGGGTAAATCATTTTAAGTTTACAAACTCACCAACTCATTCGGACCAAGCAAACCTAACTACAGGTGTGAAAACGCCCTTAAATGACATGAGAGTTAAGCTACGTTCAGAAACAAGGCTTGATGTTGAATTCCCGATTTTTTTTCCCCAAATCCGATCTTTGTGCCTAGACTGTTCACATTCATGTTTGAAGTGACCCATATTTCCCATATCAGTGTGTTTATTGTGTGAAAGGATCTCTGCCATAAAACACCTCACATGCAACCAATAATGTCACACATGTGTGTTGAAACAACAACAAATATGTCACATTAGGTCAGGTGTGATTAGTTTAAAGAAATACCAACAAGCCAGAGCTTTTTCCCTATCACAGAATAGATAGCCAGTGTAGCCAGACCTAGTCTATATCCTTTGTGTCCCACTTCCAGGATTGCTCCAATGCTGCAGGAAATTCTGCCGGCTGCATATATTTTCTGTTTCCTTCTGCTTTCTTTTTGATGGAATTTTAAATTTGGTGGATTGATGAGGACTATTGTTGACTGCTCCTCAGATCTCTGAAGGGTAAATTGAGACAGCTAGCTAGACTATCTGTCCAATCTGAGTTTTCTCTCGCACAACTATTTTGTAGCAGCTCTGTGTGGAGTTTAGCACCGCCCATGACTATTCTGATTGGTTTAAAGAAATGCGATTAAACCAGAGCACATTTTCCTCCCATCCCCAAATGCTATGTGGAGTAGCCAGACTCTCCTTCAGCGCGCTTTGGAGGAGGCTCTGGCAAAGCGAGACTAAGCCGAACCTTACTCCTTGCCTGACACCGCTGTAGAGATAGGTCTGGCAACGCTAGACTAGGCCTAAGTGCACAAAACAGCGGTATTCGTCATTATATTACGAAACTTACAAAAACAAGCTACAAAGAAAACAATAAAAAACTAATTTACCTCCATTCTATTGGGGTGGAGGCAGAAATCTTAGAGACAAATATCCCAACTTAATATTAAATCATTTTAATTTTTATCTCTTCTCACTACAGAGCTCAGATGGTCTCCACTCCTCTTGCTCTGAACACAACCCTCTATCTGTCTGGGGAGACAGAATACATTCCCTGGCAGTCTGCTCTGGATAATCTGGACTATTATTACCTAATGCTGGACCGTACTGAAGTCTATCAACCTATGCAGGTACAATACATTATTGGTGTATGTCAGTGACAAAGATTTTTCAAAGTTTTGCTATTGTAGGATTTAGATCCTTCAAAGCAAAGCACCTCTTGGATCCTACAGTATGTTTATTTACATAACCATGGTTGGTCTTTATGCTCCCTGGTGGCTGTTAAGATGCAAAGCAGGTTCTGTAGATAAACCAGCATACTTTAATCACGTCTCTGTAATACTTCTAGGACTACATAAAAAAGCTAGTGACTCCACTCTTCCTGTACTTCAAAAACATGACATCCGACTGGACCCATGTTCCTGACAGACACACTGACCAGTGAGTATACTCACCTGGATATCAAACAAAAGTTTACATGTATACAGTATGTATACTGTATACTGTACTATTTGAACATGTGTATATTATTTACTATTCTTTAAGGTTAAGATAATATCAGTGCTGATAAGATTAGCACATTACAGGGAGACACTACAGGCAAACATGTTTTTACAAGTTTTATTTTTTTGGGCTATTTAGCTTCAATAACATTCTTTTTTTATTGACTAATTAGAAAAACATCCTAAATACATACTACGATCTGTAGACAAAACCTAAGTTTATCACAAATATATGAGATAAAATTAGGTTTTAGGTCTTTTAACCTTGCCATTCAGGGCTTCTGTAGCTTTTATTATTCTGTGAGGCAAAATACTTTTAAAGACCCGATTAAATATATTGCATTGGGCTGTGCATCTGCTGTTTTCCTGTCCCCCTCTTTTCTGTCTGGTTACCACAGTGTTGTCTGTCTGGTAAACCTGGTAAATGGTGCCCCCTGACCTCAATTTTGCTTTGCTGTTTTGATGGACTTTGTAATTTAGTCTTTTGAATAAATTTTTAAAAAACTGAGTGATAAGCTTTTTCAAAAATCAGTTACATAGTCCCATTTTGAGTTTGGAGTGTCTATTTGCACCCCCGGTACGAATAGCCTCAGCCACACAGCTGAGCTATTCACACCCTGTGACGTAACAACAAAAACACGTTGCTCGCATGCATCGAAATCATGGCAGACGATCATGGCGGACGTTCATCTTCCATGACCGCAGAAACTGGCATATTAGGAAAGTTTTGTCTCTAAAGTTTATAACAATTGAATTTTTAGCGGAAAATGGATACTACAGTTGCGCTTTCTGTCTTCAGTGAAAGCATACAACCTTTAGTTTGTTAGTTAGTACCTATTTTTTGTATACAATATGGTTACCTAGCAACCAAGTCTTGAAGACACCAAGTCATGAACAGTTGTAAAGCATTCTGAAAGAACTGCTAGTTGAGTGGTTAGAATGCTAACCTTTGGTATGGGAGTTTGGAGTTTGATTCCCCTCTGAGGTGGTCTTGTTTTCTAAATTTTGGTTTGGATAATTGGCATGCAATTGCGCAAGTCAGGGCCCGCGAACGCGAAAAAAAAGTTTTTTTGCAAGGTGGTAGGGGAAGACTCATGAATATGCCTGCTCTGGTTGGGTTGGTTAGGTTTAGGCAAGAGGAGTGGGATTGGTTATGGTTAGGGTAAGAATGTCAGGGCGATAATATTCCAAAAAGGTGTGATACATGAGTAGTATGGATAACTGTATGTAAATATATGCCAAGGTACTGTAAATGCACAGGGGTGCAAATAGCATACATTGATATTTGTACCAGATGGGGTATTAATAGAACACATTGCTGTGTGCACCGGCGGGGTACGAATAGCATTCATTTCTAATTGCACCAGGGTACGAATAGCACTTCTAATTGCACCAGGGTACAAATAGCATACACTGCTAATTGTACCAGGGGTGCAAATAGCCTCACCCTTTTGAGTTAGCAATATGTTTTCCAGGCATAGTTGGTTCCACTGTACTACAGTCTACAAGGGCTAACTTTACTGTTACCCGAAGAAAAAAAAAGTCATTGGCCTCTGGCATTTCAGAGTCATTGGCAGGTTTGCTAAATAAAACAGAGAAGCATAGGCATCTACAACCTCACATTAATTTGTATTTAATGTAGTTTATTGTTTAAAGTTACAGGTGCATAATGTAATACTGATAGCTAGCGTTTAAAATAGTTACTGCAGTCCAAATTCAAAATACCAGAGAGAGTCGTCTCCCCCGGCGCCTCCTCCCAATACTCAAAGTTCACAGGGGTTGCCAGGTTGATAATTAAAGCCCTTGCTCATGCGGAGCTCTGTACCCGATTTACAGACACACTTTCTTGACTTAAAATTACGGCAACAATCGCTAGAAACATTGCAAACTCACTGGCCTCTCTACCAGACTGTCAGACACACTATCTTGGCTTAAAATGAATCACTGTTTGTCGGCTACGGCCGCTGAACACGGTTGTTTTGCCAAAGTAAAATTGCATGTTTTACTCGATGTAGGCCACTCTATATAATTAAATGTGAGTACACACATTTTAAATTGACTGAAAATGCCTGTCCCTAGTAGCCATGATAAATTAGCCTAAAGCTTAATGCTTACCTGTTCAGGAGGAAATGAGCCAACTCAGTAAGCGGTCTCCATCTTTCAAATACATTTCAAATACATCTCCAATATTTACCCAAGTTTTATTACGTCTCTGTTCATGCAACTGTTTAGAAACACTGAGGTTTTTTTAGGTCTGGTAGAATCTGTCCACATTTATCCCATTTGTTTGTTAGCTGCTTCCATGGCTGAAGCGTGCTGGGTTTGCGTTATATCTGGCAACCCGGCCTGGCTGTCAAAATGGGCAGTTGATAATAACACACAGGCAAAACACAAACAGACATTCCATCATGAAATGGAAATTTCAAAGGAGAAAATACTGGCATTAGCATTATTGTCAGAAAAGATAGTATTTCAACTTAACATGTTTCCTTAATATCTGATGACACATTGTGGTCATTTTTGGATTTAATACAGTAAATATATTGCATATTGCACCTTTAATTGAATAATGTATTATTTTAGAGCCAGCCAACAGTTAGCTACATTAAGGATGGTATTTTGCTGGTTTTACAGAGTAAAATGTTGTTTAGTAATTAAGTCATATATGTTGCCACCTGTCCGGTGACAAAGGAACTCTGGAACGCTTTAGTACGATTTGTTTGCGGTGATAACATGAGCAGACCTCGATCCGACCCAAGTACAAAGTGTACTCCGCAGGTTTGAGCTAAACGGCTCCTGTAGTCAGGTCTACTTTCAATCTGCGATGTGGCTGAGCATGTAAACTGTAGAATCTTATACTGCGGTAGCCGGCACTCGCATCTGGTTAATCCAGCTGCCGAAATAGTTGGAGACGGACACAGGCAGAGTAGAGCAGAACAGGGCGAAGTTTCGGTGAGCAGAGCAGAAGCAGTAACGATGCTCGCGAAGCAATGTCTGGAAAATTATTTAAAATAAAAGAGCTGGTTTGACCATGGTTAGAAATATGCATAATCCAAAACACAGAAAACTTTCTCTGTGTGAAAAGAAACCCAACCAAGTTTGATTAGGTCAGATTAAACTGATTCGGACCGAGCAAACAGTCTAGAGGTGTGAAAATGCCCTTAACCACCGTTACAATCCAAACCAGTTGAAATTTTGGCCCTTTGGTCATACTTGCAAACTTTGTTTCTCTATTTACTGTATTTAATAAAATCCTGCAAAATGTAGCAACATATCATGTTTTAACATATTTGTCTCTTCCTGCAGATATAACCAGGTGAACGCCATCCGTATGGCCTGCAAGACTGGAGTAACAGAATGCCAGAAACTGACCACCAAATGGTTCAAACAATGGATGGAGACCCCTCAACACAATTTGTTGGTCTATTTTATAAATCATTTAGTCATGCCCCTTTTTAAGTTAATCAATTTGTTAAATCCAACTCTCTTGTCAGGATTGAACCCAACCTGCGTTCAGCAGTGTACTGCAGTGCCATGGCAGCAGGTGATGAGGAAGAGTGGATGTTTGGCTGGTTACAGTTCAAAAACGCTACTGTAGCCAGCGAGGCCAGCAAACTCATGTCGGCACTGGCCTGTACCAGCAACACACAACTTCTGGAAAGGTGTGAATCCTTGTTATGTAATAATGAAGTTGAAAATGTATGTAATGTTGAAAACTGAAAGTCCTCATGCCTTCAAGTATGATCCAAGCATGTGTTATCGAAGTCATAATAATAATAATAATAATAATAATAATAACTTTATTTATATCTGACTTTTCTAAACACAGTTATAAAGTGCTTAACTTCAAAACTTGAAAAAATAAATTGATTGCAATAAGAATTTAAAAGCAGAGTTTACAATAAAACTGTAAAACAACGAGTATAAAAACCAAAACGGGATAAAGACATAGATACAACTTAAAGTAATAATCTCAAAGATTATCATTTAAATAAATGTCTGTTAAGTCGCTATCTATCGCCAAATTAGGTAACACACTGCTGATTGAGCCCATGGCCCACTGATGAAAGCCCTTGCATTTCCAGTATTACGAACTGGTTGTCTGTGGCGACATTCCCTGGAAAAATCACAAGCCATCACCCAGTTGTGGTTGGTCCACCAGAGAGAGTAGGCGGAGCTAACACAACAGACTCGCTCTTACTGACTAATGTCACAGAGTTTGGTGGTGTGTCTCAAAACGCGCACTTCTGTACTTACGCTTGCTGTTTTGAGTGCCCGGATGCTGCACTCAAAGCGGTCAAAACATTGAGTGTGGATCACTGAACACTACCCACACTCAACCTTTCCATCTATGCTAATTAGCAGAAGGTATTTTCAAACTTGTGGATGTGGCGGGCGAGAAAGCTGCAGCAGTTACTGTTGGAGCCATTTAATTGGCAATCAGCTTGTGACGCTGGGGGTGGAAAGGTTTATTTAAATGTGGCCTAATTGCTTCAGCTGTGTTGCGCACAGCAAGGTCACAGTTTTTTGACCGTGGTAACGTGTATGATAAGGTGGTAAGATTGAAAGAAGAATTATTATTTTGTTTTATCATTTTTCTGGTCACTTAAACATCTTTTCTGACAACAATGCTAATTTCAGCATTTTTTCTTTTTGAAATTTACATTCCGTGATGGAATTTATGTTTATGTTTTGGTCTGTGTGTTGTTATCAACGGCCCAGTTTGACAGCCAGGCCGGGTTGCCAGATATACCTGTGAAAACGTAAACCCAGCACGCTACAGCTGTAACGGTAGTACAGCCATGAAAGCAGCAAACAAATGAACAGGATCAACGGAGATAGATTCTACATGACATAAAAAAAAGAAAACAGCATGTTCCTAACAGTTGCGTGACCAGAGACGTAACAACCCCCTGGTAAATATTGGAGATGTATTTGAAAGATGGAGACAGCTTAGAGCCCAAAAGGACGCAGAGTTTGGCTTATTTTCTCCTGAACAGGTAAGCATTAGCTTCAGGCTAATTTATCACAGCTACTAGGGACGGGCATTTTTTGTCATTTTAACATTTGTGTATTCACATTGAATTATATAGCTAGAGTAACCGAGTTGGTTACTCGCAAAAACAATTGAGACATAGCCAGTAAAGTGATCCCGACTGGTCCTGGCTAATGCCGCCATGCTAACCCTGCTAACTGTTAACGTTACCCGGAGGACCAGGCAAGCAGCCCATGGCTGTTTACAGCGTGTAGCCTCTTCAGCGGCTGGAGCCGACAACGGTGAGTTATTTTAAGCCACGAGAGGGGGGCTGTAAATCGGAAAGAGAGGACTGTGAGTTTGCAGTGTGTTTAGCGATTGTTGCCGTAATTCTAAGCCAATGAAGTGTGTTCCGTCGGCAAGGTAGTGGTATTTTTAGCGTTTCGTATTGTAATTCTAAGCCGAGGAAGTGTGCCTTACTGGCGTGTGGAGAGGACAGTGAGGTTGTTGTGTTTTTAGCGGTTCATACTGTAATTTTAAGCCAAAAAAGTGTGTCTGTCAGTTGGTGACAGAGCTCCGCGTGAGCACGGGGTTTTGTGACTATCAATATAGCCAGCATCTAACGTTAGCTACTCCGCTGTGCTGTGGAGTAATGTCTGGCTATGTGAGACTTGCATCTAACGTTAGCTACTCCGCTGTGCTGTGGAGTAATGTCTGGCTATGTGAGACTAGCATCTAACATTAGCTACTCTGCTGTGCTGTGGAGTAACGTCTGGCTATGTGAGAAAAGCGTCTAGCAACATTGTTGTGAATGCTGCGGTCTCAGCCTGGCAACCCCCGTGAACTTCGAGTCTGGGCAGGAGGGGGCGGGGGAGACGATTCTCCAGTATTTTGAATTGGTAGTGCAGTAACTATTTTAACCGCTAGCTGCCAGTATTACACACAATATTACATATTGCACCTTTAAAATAAACAGATTGCCATATCCAACTTTAAGTTTGAACTCTTGGACATTAAAAACACGCATCTACACCGATGCCACGCGTACAGACCAAACAAAAGAACAAATGTGCGCCAACAGTTACTATTGAAACAGCGAAACACAAACTTTACAAATGTAATATATACGTGTTTTTTTTCGATGAGTACCACTATACTGCCGTCAGTCACAAGTTTTCTTCTTTTTAATGGTAAATTGCAGCCAGGCGGAGCATTACCGCCACCTATCGTCTGCCTGGCTGCAATTTACCATCAAACAGAAGAAGAAGAGTCATGATACCATTTCAACAATATATAACTATGGGCCAAATTATGCAACGTCTTAAAAGCAAAATCTAAAAATCAGTTGGAACAAGCCAGTGGAAAAATGTAATGATGCAACTGTCATGCCTTTCTTCTCTGTTGTCACAGGTATCTGTCCTATACCTTAAACTCCACTATGATCCGTAAGCAGGACGCTACTTCCGTCATCACATCTGTCGCCAGCAACAGCTTGGGACAGAGTCTGGCATGGGACTTTGTCAGGGAACAGTGGGAATACATGTTCACACAGTGAGTATTACACTCATAAAGATGAATTAATGAATTTCTGTCTAGCTATATGTGAGAAAATAATACGTTTATTTAATATAGCACACTTAATAGAACAAAGTCACAAAGTGCTTCACAAGATAAAACCTTTAAAAAAAAATAAGACCCAAAAACCGTAAAAAGAACTAGTTCAATTATTTTTAGTAAAATTATTTTTAAGTAAACTTAAAAACAAAGCTAAAGCTGCAAGCAGCGTTGAACAGTTGGATCTGGTGAACCTGTTAGGAGGAGCACATCAAAGTGTAACAATTGGAACTTCCTAGTGTAGGGGGCAATATAACTATGAGTCAATACTGGCATGTAGATGTCCTCAGGCCTGGACTCTTATAAAGCATAAGAAGTTTGGTGCATATATTCTAAAAAATATTTTTGTCAATTACTAACCCTAACCCTAACTAGCCCTAGTCAATGACGACATTGGGGGCTTAAAACACCAAACACACAGGAGATGTCAGAGTGCTCTCATAGTACTCCTTGGAGGAGCACCCCGAGCAGTTGGGGATTCGGTGCCTTGCTCAAGAGCACCTTCGCAGGAGGTGAACTGGCATCTCCCCAGCTACCAGTCCTCACTCTGTACTTTGGTCCGTACGGGGACTTGAATCAGCAACCATCTGGTTCCTAACCCAACTCCCTACGGACGAAAATTTACATTTTACTTACACTCTTGGTAACCAATGTTAATAATTTCTCCCCAATTTCGGATTCGATTCCTGTTGAAACACGTCTTATTGTGTAGTTTTTGGTTTAATTCAATTCAATTGTATTTACAGTATCAAATCATAACAAGAGTTATCTCGAGACACTTTACAGATAGAGTAGGTCTAGACCACACTCTATAATTTACAAAGCCCCAACAATTCTAATAATTACCCCAAGAGCAAGGTTTAGAAACCTTAATGGGGATTTTGCTGCTATACTCCATAACACTCATTCCACTGCTACATGTAACGTTAGCTACATGCTAATGTCAGGGAAAACTAATCTGGGTTGCTGATGTTGTTAATTTCTCCCCAATTCGGATCACATTGGTGGAAGGGAAGCCCAAGTGTTGACGTCTACACAATTATTGGGTGCAATCTAGCATCTACCCAACGTTACTGCTGCATCGCTTCCTGATTTTCCAAAGTACAGAGCGGTCCACGGCCCAAATTACAAAATGTGTTAATCGTTCAAGAAAAAAATTAGTGGCGTTTAAAGGAATTTGCGTTAACTCGTTATTATTGCGTAAATTTTGACAGCCCTAGTATTTTGTAAATATTATTGTTAGGTCTAGTAGAGATTATATTGCCAAGAGTTTTATACACTTTCAATAAAAAAAAAATTGTTTACGCTAAACAGGGAGTAAGCTGCTTTTTAAACCAGTATAAGGATCAGTTCTTGTTTCAGTTAATTAACTTTTTCTCCAGATATGGCGTTGGCTCTTTCTCCTTTGCCTCTATGATAAGTGGGGTCACTGCAAGGTTCTCTACACCTGCTGAACTACAACAGGTATGTACTCATTAAAGGAGAATTCCAGTCAATTTCAACACGTAGCTCTGTTGTTTGTGGTACGGGAGTGCTGTCAGTAGTGAGAAAAATTAAAATAATTGGTGTTGCCTACACAGAGATATGCTACTGGTAGCTTTCGCACCCAGGCGGCTGAAACGGGGCAGGTTTTAAACGTGCTTTTAGCCTCTTAACATGTTCAAGATGTCATTACAAGTGCCTTGCCATGTGAACTGATTCCTTCCGAGTGAACACAGTGAATATGACTGCAGTAGATGTGAAAGAAATGCATAAATGTTCAGCCAGTGCACATACTTCTGTTTAGTTCCGGTGAAGTCCACAAAAATCGACTGTCAAACTCATACAATCCAATATTCCAAAACGTATTTTTTCCACCTTTATTTTACCACGTTTATTTATTCAGCTGCCGGGGTGTGAAAGCTAGCAGTAGCATATCTAGGTGTAAGCAGCACCGATTATTTTCGTTTTTCTCGCTACTGACAGCACTCCCGGACCACAAACAACAGAGCTACGTGTTGAAATAGACCAGAATTCTCTTTTAAGTAATTCCTAGTGAAATTATAAAAATCAAACGGTTGTCTCAACTAATGTTTCCTCTGAAAGCTGGTGGAGTTTGAGGAGAAGCACAGAGCAGCAGGGTTTGGATCTGCCACACTGGCTGTGGAGCAAGCCTTGGAGAGGACCAGGGCTAACATCAACTGGCTGCAAAAGAACAAACAGGAGATCTTGGACTGGTTCAACAGTCAGACTAGACATTAGATTCACTAAAAACACTGGCATAGCCAAAACGCTGTGGAGCTGTGTCTCATCTCCCATATAAAAAGTGTTTTTATGTTGTTTTTTTCCTGAACAAAAAAAAACAAATACTACAGAGAAACCAGTTTAGAGGAATTATGTAAGAAAGACATACAAAAATAAAAAACAGTAGTAGTTAAGCAGCTACATTTATATAGTATAGTCAGATGTGACAAAATTTGGACTAACCTGGTTTGTATGAGGAAGTAAAAAAACTGCTATAACCATGCCACTTGAAAACTCACAATAACGTTCTGCCATGCAGTGTATGTAAGATTTTCATTTTTTAAACACTTGTGTGCAACGTTTGCCATGACATCCTGTAGAACCTGCTTTATTTTAAAATGTACAGTGATTGAAATGCCATTTTACCAATTGTTAAAATGTGACATTTTTTTAACCAAACCAATTTGTTCTGTGTTCCTGGTCTTTTGTTATCCTCAGTATCTTTGGAAATATTTTGCCTGTTTCTTCAGGAATCTTTTTGTTGTAGCCTTTGCTTTATTAAATCTTTGAACTCTGCTCCGTCTTCTCTGCATTTGGGTCCAAGCCACACCACTCCCGTGACACGAAACTCAACAAACGTCAGCTCGCTTTGCTCTGTAGCTGGGTCACAGTAACGTTTAGTCAACTGCAACGACCTCTGAAACAACCAGCAATTCACAGTGCTCTATATGTGGCTCACAGCAACCTTTTCTCGCCTATATTTAACTGTAAAGACCACTAAACCTAACTGTCATGTGACAGGTTGTCACATGACCATCAGCCGGTCGCCTAATTTTGCAGGATATCATACGACTTGTTGTGCATAAGTTTTCGTACGATATACAATGATCAATTTAACGCTCATTCCCACCTCGTCAGTTTTATGTGGTTAACGTTAATTAAAAAATGCCTAGTGATACCGACTTAATGACTTAAGAAATTGGTCATTCATAAGCAATTTGGTAATACCTAAAACCACTCATGTTTCTTGCTCAGTTGGACCTATTTTTAGTGATGTCCCAGATCCTAGTTTATAGTTGTGAGTTCTAAAATGGCCAGAGCTACAAAAATTAAGCATTGTAATAAATCATTGTTTTCCTTTAACACCAATGCTTCACCCATCCTGTAGCTGAAGTTATACATACATAAATGTTTTTTTTTTCCCCAAAGCATGTCATAATAACTGATTTCCGACTATTGCTCTGAGACTAAATAACATCCAAATTCATATACTGTACATCTAACCTTCTTCATCTATCAGAGGGAGTGAATTGCTGACTATGATCAATACAAAGGTCTGTCCTCCCAAAGTGAATGTGGTCTTGTGTTACACTTGTGGTTTTTAAATAGGTACATTGTATTTTACTGTTTTGGAAGAACTACATTATGATACGGAAGCGTATTGCTGCCCTGCCCAAAACAAAAACGGATCAGTATTACGTTATTATGTAATAAAGGTTATTGTAATATCAAGATGTTTTTCATGTTATAACGCAATATTTCCACGTTTTAACACGATATTTCTACATTATTACAACCTAAAAATGTATCAAGTATATACTTTTTATTACGTTATAACGTGAAGTTTTATGTTATAACAATAAATTATCAAGTTATTTCACGAAACCTTTCACGTTCTAACTAGTGCTGTCAGTTAAACGCGTTATTAACGGCGTTAACGCAAAACCATTTTAATGGTGTAAATTTTTTTTATCGCGAGATTAACGTTAGAAAAACTACAACACCACACCGGATCTAGCAAGACCGGAAACAAAACAACAGGAACGCCGCACGCAATTGTTTGGGCTTGTGAGCCGGCCAAAGAGTGGCTGTGTAGCAGAGCAATCATGGCAAGCGAGAAGCAGCCAACGCTAACTTTTGAGAGCATTTTAACCCTCCTGTTGTCCTTGGGTCAAATTTGACCCATTTTCAAAAAGTTTCTATATCAGAAATTTGGGTTTTTTCAACCAAATTTTCAACAACAAAAAGCAACGTGGATGGTTCTCTACAACGCTCTTTAATTTGATAGCATTTGAAAAAAAAGAAGATAAAAGAACGTTTAAAAAAGCTTCAAAAATGTCGGAAAAAGATTCAAAAACGCAAGAAAAATCCCACAAAACTGCCAAAAGACTCAGATTTTTTTTTTTATAAAAACATTGAAAAAAGTGACAAAAAAACATGGATAAAAGTGACAAAAACATCACAATGTTGACTCAGAAAAACAAAAAGTTGCATGGTCGATGGGAAGACATCACAAGGGTTAAGCTTCGTGGCTTTTTGCTAGACGGCGCTCTGAGCACTACATCGCTGAGGAATGGCGGTTAAATCGGCCGTCCCACAAACAGAGCATGTCATGCAGACACAAACTGACAACCTCACAGATGGATGCAGTTGAGATGGGCTCATACATAGGCTACACGTAGTGGACCGCTGTGGACTTGTGTCGGTCACACAGACACGCAAGGATTTCCAGAAAAGAGGCTGAATGTGTCTACGACTATACACGGACCAGGGTGGCTGCGCGTCCGGTACAAGTCGATACCGGACGCGGATACAGACATTACATACACTAACACCGTGTAACACTGATGACCTGCCGATGTGCATAAATGGTTCATAACCATGAATGAATCAGCTGTCACTCTGTGAGTAGAGAATCCAGTCTGCAGTGTAGATCAGACACTTCACTGATAAACCATAGATTCACTTTATGGTCAAAAATAGTTTTTGTATAATTAACTTCAGTCTCTACCACAGACGCCTGCTTTTAAAAGTAACATAAAAGTAATGAGTAACGTAAAAAGTTACTTTCCATAGGGGACAACTAAGCAAAGTAACAGATTACTTTTTTAAGAAGTAACGAGTAACAAGCAAACACTACTTTATAAAAGTAACTTCCCCAACACTGGTTCTAAGAAATAGACATTAAAAGGTATAATAAAGTATGCTAATATACAGTAAACACATATAAACATAAACCAACCAACCAAAAACCAACCAAAAACACACAAAACAACCCACCATCACCATCTAATCTGTTTCCTGTAAGGGAATTTGTAAGCTCTCAAAGTAAGAGGTCCAAGTTCTCTCAAAACTCTGTATGGAACCTTTCAGTGTGTATCTAATATTCTCCAGTTTCAGGAAAAACATAATGGGCCTTATCTTGCACTCAGCGCAATTGCCTTTGTACACCAACACATGTATCATTCCTATTTTGCACCCAACGCACAGCAGACTTTTCCCTCCACAGAAAGGTAAATTAGGGATTGTATTTGCGCTCCCGGGGGCGGTTCAGCGAAAAGAGGAGGTGTGTTCCGATGCAAACGTTACGTGGTGCTATTTTGCAGTTTCAGAAAACAATTCCGCCACTGACCAGGAAAAACCTGGTCTAAAGTCAGTGGCGCTAGTCTAATGTCAGTAGCGCGTTATTCAGATGCTATTTTAGGGGCGCATGCTTGGCCATAATGTAGCGTGTGCACAACGCGCATACACTTCTCTCATCTAAACAGACGCAGCAGTTCCCATTTTTGCAAACCATACATAATTATCATCGGATTAGGAGGCACTTTACAGCATTCTTTGCAGCTTGTCTTGTTTTACACAAAATTTCCATTAATCATGGATGTGTTGATGACAAAAATTAGGAAATATTAGAGGAATTAGGAAACGTGAAGTTGAACTACGGTGGGATTGGACACTCCAGCGGAATCTGGTCCGGGAGTAATGCGCGATGCGCTCCTGGTGGAGCGGGTGGAAGGAGATGGAGTGGGGGGAGGAGGAAGGGGCACAACAGGAGCAGGTGGTGCGTTTGGAGCCTCCATGGCTGCAGCAATCCTATCCATTTGAGGAGATGCGCCCGAGAGGCCGCAGCAACATCGCCACCCGGACAAGACGGACATTTATTACTTTTCCACATCTCGGACAGGTCCCGCTGGCGTGCGCCAGGCAAATCCGCCGTCATAATAGCAATGCGCCTGCTCTTAAAGGGAATGTGAGATGATGCTCTGATTGGTTATTTTCACGTTACGCCCAAACCACACCTAGCTACTTCAGACCAACCCATTTTAGAGATCCGCCCACAAAGCTACTTGCGTTTTGCATTTCATACTTGCGTTTCAGATCGTTAAAATAGGGCCCAATGTCTCTCATCCATCTACTGAATGTGGGTGGTTTGTGCCTTCCACAAGAGTAATATCTGATGTCTAGCAAGCAAAGAGGTGAATGCTATGACAGCATAGGCCCTGCCATTAAAGATTAACTGAATTGAAAGCATCAACGTTGATAACGTGATCATTTTTTAATTAAAAATGAATTCCACAAAAAGTGACCACTGCCACTTTGCTCGTTTGAAAGCCATGATGTCTCTCTCTCATGGGTGGGCCAAATTCTCTGGGCAGGCAAAGCAGAAAAAAGGGAGGTAACCTTGCTCCTTATGACCTCATAAGATGGCAAGATTCCAGATCGGCCCATCTGCGCTTTCATTTTCTCAAAAGCAGAGCAGGATACCCAGGGCTCAGTTTACACCTATCGCCATTTTTAGCCACTGGGGGATGATAGGCAGGCTGGGGGAATGCATAAAGTAAACCTCATAAAGTGAAATGTTCATGCCATGGGACCTTTAAAGATATGGGGGCATAGATATTGACAACAATGACCCGGAGGGAGAATAACTGCCCCATCACAGTAATAAATCTCCTATTAGTATCAGCGATCACCTTCTCTGCTTGAAATGCAACATTTTTGTGTATAAGGATTGCTGTCCCTTTGGCTTTGGCATTAAACCGCAAGTGGTACAGCTGTCCCACCCAGCTTCATTTAAGATAATTAACAGAATCGTTATTTAGATAAGTTTCCTGTAAAAAAGCAATATCTGCCTGCAATTTTAGAAGATAAGAGATTTTCTGTCTTTTCACTGTGTTATTCAGGCCCTTAGCATTAAGTGAGACGCATTGGATAGAGCAAGTCTGACTGGGGTTAACTTGAGATGTCATTACCTATCACTTGAAATGAGTTGGCTAAAATGTGAGCATGTAGGTAGCCATGAGAAGCCAAGGTAGATTGAGATGCGACCTTGCAGTAGCGCGGCACTCAGACGCCGCAAATCGTCAACAATGAAACGGGAACTCCCCGCCGAGTTCAACTATACCTCACACAAGAATCAACATCGTACGATTCATTAGCTGTGAATAGGGGCATAGGGGGCGGGCCAAACCATGACCAATGAATAAGGAAGTCTCTGCTGAGTTCGTTGATACCTCACATAAGACTTTACCTTAAACGGGTCATTAGTTATGAAAGGGGGCGTGGCTTAAGCATAGGGGGCAGCCCAAACCATGACCAATGAATAAGGAAGTCTCTGCTAAGTTCGTTGATACGTCACATAAGACTCTACCTTAAACGGGTCACCAGTTATGAAAGGGGGCGTGGCTTAAGCATAGGGAGCGGGCCAAACCATGACCAATGAATAAGGAAGTCTCTGCTGAGTTTGTTGATATCTCACATGAGACTCTACCTTAAACGGGTCAACAGTTATGAAAGGGGGCGTGGCTTAAGCATAGGGGGCGGGCCAAACCATCACCAATGAATAAGGAACTCTCTGCTGAGTTCAGTGATACCTCACACAAGGGTATACCTTAAAGGGTTCTAATTGTATGAAAGGGGCCGAGGCTTAAGCATAGATGGCGGGTCAAACCATCCCCAATTAAAATCAAAGTCTCTGTTGAGTTCAATGACACCTCACACAAGACTCTACCTTAAACGGTTGAAATGTTATGAAAGGGGGCATGTCCTGAGTAAGTGGGCGTGGTCATATTATATATATAAGTATCACATGTAGACCACACATTCTGAGTTTCATGTAAATCGGATGATGTTTGTCATATAAGGCAGATTTCCTAGTGCCAGCGGGGGGCGCTATCAACAAAAGTCAGTTTTGGCCTGTAGGTGTCCTCAGGCCTGGACCCTTGTCAATCGTGACAAATTTCGGGCAGATACGACAACGTACACTCAAGTTACAACAACTTCTTTGTTCATTGCTAAACACTCAAAAGGGCCGCCACACCATGCCCACACCCTATGACGAAAAGTTTTTCTTTTAACAACTTTTCATCTTTAACATCTTAAGATGGCACAGACCGAGTTTGAAGTTGATCAGATGAAATCTCTAGGAGGAGTTCGTTAAAGTATGACATGTGGAAATGGCCAAAATCGCACAAATTTTGAACTTTGAATTCAAAATGCCGGACTTCCTGTTGGGTATAGGGTATTTTTTTTCGTACATCTTGACATGTTACATATGTCTACCAAGTTTCGTGAGTCTACGTTAAACGCACTGCAGGGGCTCAATTTTTTTAACTTTCTAGGGGACACTAGCGAGCCATTTTTGTGCGCCTATTTCCGAAACCCTTAAAATATGTACATTTTCACCAGACTTGATGCGACCGCCAAATTTGGTGAGTTTTTTAATATGTTAAGCCCCTCAAAAAGCCTATTCATTTGACGGGAAAAAGAATAGAAAGAATAGAAAGAATAGAAAGAAAGAATAGAAACAATAATTCCTTTCCGCTGTCAGCACTCGGGCCCTAATAAAAAAATAATCGCAGGTTGACTGGTAAGCTCTCCTTTCCAGCAAACAGCACAAAGAACACGTGCTAACGTTACTTAAAGTCTAGACTCTATTAATATGACTAAACATGTCTTAATAAAAACCTATTTTGTGCACAACGCAAAACCATAAATTATTGCGAAATTTTGGGTAGGCTAAAGAGCAAAACTGAACATAAGATTGGCTCATCAGCCCATTAGAGTTCCAGATCTCCATACAAAACAAACTTAATAGGCCTCCAGAGCCATCAAATGAATAGAGCTGTCTGGACTCTTTTGAAACATTCATTAGTATGGATAATACAAAGAAACCACACCGATATGACTGACATGTCAATGATGCTAACAGTTCTGTGGAGTGAGCTTGTATGGCAATCAGAGTTTGCTTACCAAGATAAGTCCATAGACTGGAGTTAGCTTAGGCTACTCACCCTATAGGCCACTCAAACAAAATGATGCGGTTTCTGTCTGTATGGAGATATCCAGGTCCAATTCGGCCACACTTCTTTCCAAAAATAAGGAAGCCTCAACCGGTGAAAGGAAAATTCACTTCTGCCCGTTCTTGTCGGTGACTTGGAGCTTGGCAGGTAATAACATTCTGTAGGAGAGTCTGGCGTTTTTTAGCTGAGACTTAACTGGAACAAATGCAGCTCTTTTCTTAGAAACTTCGGCACTAAAATCCGGGAAAAAATGAATCTCCGATCTGCGAAAAGGATAGAGAGCTTGCCTCTCTTGCTCACTTTAGAATGCGTTCCCTGGTCTGATAGTGATGAATTCGTACGAGGAATGGACGTCTCGAGTCGACTGGATTTTTCCTAGCCATGGCTGTCCGATGAGCCCTGTCTACTTTTCTACTGCTGCTGTGTGTTTTTGCTGGATTGACTGTGTTCTTAGGCAAAAGTTAGTGTTTTTTCTTAAAGTAACTGATACTAGTTTAGTGTGAAGTTGGGGAGTGGAGTAACGACTATCAGGTGCTTTGACTGATTAGGCAGGGTGTGGCCTCCCCAGCTGTAGCCAACACCAATCATCTCCTCGTATTTAATATTGGCATTTGCGTGAAGCGGCAGCCTCAGCAGACGAAGACTCAGGCCTAGTCCACACGGACACGGGTATTTTTATAACCAGAGTTTTTTCTCCTCCGTTTTAAAAAAAAAACCCGTCCACACATGCTTGGTTTAAAATAAATCTCCGTCCACATGAAAACGCAAAAACACGCTGTCAAGCCATTGCAAAGAATCGTCAACAAACATCAACAAAGCAGTTAGCGGCGCACAATATGACATCAAACACAGCGGATAACGGCGCACACTCTGACGTCGCAAGGCAAAAAACCCGGTTATACTGTCCACACGTCAACACTGTAACCAGCGTTTCTGAAAATGCTCACCCTGGCCGGAGTTTTCAAAAATGTTCGGTTACAGTGCCCTGAAACTGTGTTTTCGTGTGGACGGAAGGCCGAACCGCGTAAAAAAAGTCACGGTTATAAAAATACCCGTGTCCGTGTGGACTAGGCCTCAGAGGACAAAGACAAAGGAGTCTACGCAGGAGTCTTTGTGGGAGGCTAAGTGGGAAGTTAAGTGGGCTTGATATCTCATATCTCTCTTACACTGCTCGGTGTCTTTATCTGGAAATGTGCTGCTTCTCCATTCCTGTCCGTGTATCCTCTCGGAGATACTACAAACCTCGCATTAGCTCTCAACATTTCCGCAACCCCACCTCTCTTACCTATCCCACCCGTTCCACACACACTCAACACCGTGTTGCAGGTGGCCTGTGGAACTGCCAGTCTGCCACTCGCAAGACTGAGTTCATCTCTGGCTTTGCCAGCCTGAAATCCCTTGACTTCCTTGCCCTCACTGAGACCTGGATACACCAACCAACACATCCACCCCTGCTGCTTTCTCTTGCGCCCACTCTTTTCACCCACACACCCAGACCAGGCCTCCTCATTAACCCCAAGTGGAGATTTTCTCTCTACCCACTGCCATAGTTCACTCCACTCTCTTTTGAACTTCATGCTGTTACCATAATGCATCCGGTACAAGTCATCGTTGTTATCTATCGCCCACCAGGTCCTCTGGCAGTTTTTGGAGGAGCTGGATGTCCTTCTTTCAAACATCCCTGAAACTGGCCCTCTGCTGATTCTTCGGGGTGACTTCAACATCCAAACAGAGAAGTCAGAAGTCTTTTTACGCCTTCTCTCTTCTTTTGACCTCTCACTTTCTCCTTCACCACCCACTCACAAAGCTGGCAACCACCTACATCCAACCTCACTGTTACTCCACTCCATATCTCAGACCATTTCTTCATCTCTCCCACTCTCCCAAGCTCACAACCATATCTCAAGAGACACTATACCTGTCTGCTGTAATATTTGTTCACTCTCTCCTTCTTTTCCGGCGTCATGTACTATATAAACCCCCCCTCCATCTGACTCTTTCTTACTCATGCCTCCCAACGCTGCCACTGACACTCTCCTCTCTACTCTATCCTCCTCTCTTGACTCTCTCTGCCCTCTTACTTCACAGCAGGCTCTCAAGTCCTCCCCAGCTCCGTGGTTATCTGACTCAGTGCGTGCTGAAAGATCAACTATACGGGCAGCGGAAAGGAAATGGCGGAAATCTAAACACCCAGATGATCTGCTTATCTATCAGTCACTTCTTTCCTCCTTCTCTGCTTCTATTTCTGCAGCAAAAAGCACCTTTTATCAAACCAAAATTGAATCCTTTTTCTCCAACCCCAAAAAGCTTTTTTTCTATCTTATCTAACCTCCTAGATTCCCCAAGTCGATCTTCCCCCTCCTCCCAACCCACTTTGTCAACTGCTTTGTAAAAAAGATAGATGACATACGCTCTTCATTCTCCACCACACCTCCTGAAATCACCTTACCATCCATCACATCCAGTACCATTTCCTCTTTCACCCCTCTATCTCCAAATCCTCCAAATTGATTACCTCTGCCCACCCAACCACCTGCCCCCTTGATCCTACCCCTTCTCACCTTCTCCAGACTATTGCTCCTGACCTTCTTCCTTTCCTCACCCATTTCATTAACATATCCTTGTACACTGGCTGTTTCCCCAACGCCCTCAAAGAGGCAAGAGTGATCCCACTACTCAAAAAACCAACACTTGACTCCTCTGAGGTAAATAACTACAGGCCCGTCTTCCTTCTTCCATTTCCATCCAAAACTCTTGACCGTGCCATTTATAATCAACTCTCTACCTACCTACACCAGAACAACCTTCTTGATCCCCACCAGTCTGGCTTCGAGGCTGGCCATTCAACAAAAACTGCCCTCCTTGCTGTCACTGAGCAGCTTCACACCGCTAGAACAACCTCACTCTCTTCCGTCGTCATTCTTCTGGACCTTTCTGCTGCCTTTGACACAGTGAACCACCAGATCCTCATTTCGACACTCCAGAATCTGGCTGTCTCAGGCTCTGCGCTCTCATTGCTCACATCTTACCTGGCAGACCGAACCTACCGGGTAACTTGGAGAGGATCTACCTCAGAACCTTGCCCACTCAAAACTGGGGATCCTCAGGGATCAGTCCTGGGTCCCCTCCTCTTTTCTCTTCTTTTTTCTTCTTGGATGTCCACACACCATCTGAAACTGAACCTTGACAAGACTAAGCTCCTTTTCCTTCCAGTGAAGGGCTCTCCTACCCAAGACCTGACAACAATTGACAACTCTGTGGTAGCCCCCACCCAGACTGCTAGAAACCTGGGTGTGACACTTGACGACCAAGTCTCTCTCACTGCCAACATTGCTACAACTACCCGATCGTGTAGATGCATGCTACATAACATCAGAAGGATATGTCCCCTTCTAACGCAGATGGCGGCTCAGGTTCTACTGCAACTCCCTCCTGATTGGTGTTTTAACCACACCCTCGACCTTGTGCTGGCATATGGTATTGAAATTGAGGATTTAATAATATTTCCGCAGAATCTGGTATTATCAGATCATTTTTTAATTACTTTTGAATTCTTGTTACCTGACCATACTAAACCAGATAGCAGCTTCTACACTAGATGCCTATCTGGCAGTGCTATAGCTAAATTTAAGGAAAATATTCCTACAGCATTCCAGTCTATGTCGTGCCTTAACATAACAGAGGACCTCTATGTTAACCTCAGTCCCTCTCAAATTGATACATTTGTAGACGGTGCTACAACTTGCCTACGGACGACCTTAGACTCTGTCGCTCCTCTCATAAAGAAGACGATAAAGCAAAGGAAATTAGCTCCTTGGTATAACTCCCAAACTCGCAAATTAAAACAAATCTCACGAAACATCGAAAGTAAGTGGCGCTCCAACATTCCCGTTTGGAATGGAAAGACAGTCTGAAAACCTATAGGAAGGCCCTAAGAAAGGCCAGATCAGACTATTACTCATCCTTAATAGAAGAAAACAAGAACAACCCAAGGTTTCTTTTCAGCACTGTAGCCAGGCTGACAGATAGTCACAGCTCTACTGAGCCATCTATTCCTCTAGCTCTGAGTAGTGATGACTTCATGAGCTTCTTTAATGATAAAATTATAACAATTAGAGATAAAATTCATCATCTTTTGCCCTTAACTTCTAACAGTTCATCTTTAAATGCAGGACCGCTAGAAAGAACGACGACTCCCGACATATACTTGGACTGCTTTTATCCTATAGACCTTCAACAATTAATGTTAAAGATATCCTCAGCTAAGCCGTCTACCTGTCTCTTAGACCCCATCCCAACGAGGCTACTCAAAGAAGCGTTACCCGTGGTAAACACTTCATTATTAGATATGATCAATATGTCCTTACTAACAGGTTATGTACCGCAGTCATTTAAAGTAGCTGTGATAAAACCTCTTCTGAAAAAACCCACCCTAGATCCTGAGGTCTTAGCAAACTATAGACCTATATCTAACCTTCCCTTTCTATCCAAGATCCTTGAGAAGGTGGTTGCTAATCAGTTATGTGATTTTCTACATAGCAACAGTCTATTTGATGATTTTCAATCAGGATTTAGAAAGAATCATAGCACAGAGACGGCACTGGTGAAAATTACTAACGACCTTCTAACTGCTGCAGACAAAGGATTTGTCTCCATTCTTGTTCTACTAGATCTTAGTGCTGCATTTGACACTATTGACCATACCATCCTGTTACAGAGACTGGAACACTTAGTTGGCATTAAAGGAATCGCACTAAGCTGGTTTAAGTCCTATTTCTCTGAACGATCCCAATTTGTTAATGTTAATGATAAACCCTCCAAGCACGCTAAAGTTAGCCATGGCGTTCCTCAAGGCTCAGTGCTTGGACCAATTCTATTCTCCTTATATATGCTTCCTCTAGGTAATATTATTAGGAAACACTCGATTAACTATCACTGTTACGCAGACGATACCCAATTATATCTGTCAATTAAGCCAGATGAAAGTGGTCAGTTAGCAAGACTTCAAACGTGTATTGAGGATATAAAATCCTGGATGACCCACAATTTCCTGATGTTAAACTCAGACAAAACTGAAGTTATTGTGATAGGACCAACGCACCGCGAACTTCATTTTCGAAAGATATAGTTACTCTGGATGGTATTACCCTGGCCTCCAGCACTGCTGTCAGAAATCTAGGAGTTATTTTTGATCAGGATATATCCTTCAACGCCCACTTAAAACAAACCTCAAGAATAGCCTTTTTCCATCTTCGTAACATTGCCAAAATTAGGAATATCCTGTCTCAAAACGATGCTGAAAAACTAGTCCATGCATTTGTTACTTCTAGACTAGATTACTGCAATTCCTTATTATCAGGTTGCCCAAATAAGTCCATTAAGACTCTCCAACTGATCCAGAATGCTGCAGCACGTGTTCTGACGAGAACTAAGAGAAGAGATCATATTTCTCCTGTATTAGCTTCTCTGCATTGGCTTCCAGTAAAATATAGGATCAAATTTAAAATCCTCCTCCTGACTTACAAAGCTCTAAATGGTCAAGCACCATCATACTTAGAAGAGCTCATAGTACCTTATTGTCCCACTAGAGCACTGCGCTCCCAGAATGCGGGGCTACTTATGGTTCCTAGAGTCTCTGGAAGTAGACTGGGGGCCAGGGCCTTCCGCTATCAGGCTCCAGTATTGTGGAACCAGCTCCCAGTCTGGGTTCGAGGAGCAGACACCGTCACCACATTTAAGAGTAAACTGAAAACCCTCCTCTTTGATAAAGCTTATAGTTAAGGAGTGAGGAGTTGCAGCGTCCGCCTAACCCGGCCCACCTGCTTCTCCTCGTAGTCATTAGTTTTATATACTGTATAATTAATAACCTAGCGAGAGTAGAGGGAGGCAGGCCAGTACAGCCCGATCCGGTTGGGGAGAGTTCTAGCCCGACCAGGCACCTCTCTTTAACCTGCCTCTCTTAAGTTATGCTATTACAATTCTAGACTGCCGGGGAGGCTGTTCCTCCCTAAGACACACTGAGCTGCTTTCTCATCTCTACTTGTTACTTTTGTATGCATCCTGTCCAAGAAATGCTTGTTACTAATCTAGCTCTGGGGAGTTTACTCCCTGGAGTCCTTATGTTTCTTCTGCATTTCCCGGCCGCATCCTGCTGCGTCCTGCTGCACCCGCAGCATCCACCCATGCTCTGCAGCACCACGTTACATCCCGCAACGCCCTGCTGTGATGTTCCTATGCACAGAGTAGTCAGGATCCAGTATAGGAGACTGCACTACTCAGTATGACACGATGTGCCCTGCTATGACATGAACTTCCACGATAACCTTCAAAGTCACTGTGACTTCTAATGTGACTGTTATCACCACTGTTCATCACGCCCCCAACCGGCCCGTCAGACACCGCCTACCAAGAGTCTGGGTCTGCCGAGGTTTCTTCCTAAAAGGGAGTTTTTTCTTGCCACTGTCGCAATAGCCACTGCTAATGCTTGCTCTTGAGGGAATTACTGTAATTTTTGGGGTTTTGGAATTTATAGAGTGTGGTCTAGACCTACTCTATCTGTAAAGTGTCTCGAGATAACTTTTGTTATGATTTGATACTATAAATGAAATTGAATTGAATTGAATTGAATTGATCCCTCGACTTTCTCAGGCAGACCTATTATACAGATGTTATTGCGCCTGGATCGGTTTTCCAGATCCTCTACTTTAACTTTCAGTGCTTCGTTATCGCTGGAAAGAGCTAAAAATTTTGACTCCAGTCTTTCAAGTCTCATCTGCATGTCATTGAGCAAGGCTTCCAGATGTTGAATGGTTTCATGGTGTTGGTCAATAATCTCTCGGTCAGAAGATAGTTGAGCAGAAAGTTTGGCTACGATGCGTTCTTCCATGGATGTCAGCAGTCTCAGGCAGTGTTAACGGTGTGTGGCTAATGCTAGCTTCAAGATTCGCTGGTTCAGCTAGCTTAACTGCATCGTAATTCATTTCGTAATTTCATCCGCCAGATGAGTTTGTTTTTTAGTAGCCTTTTTCATGTATCATTTAAATTAAGTATAGGCCTAGCTTTTGCACAAATAATTGTATAATATCAGACGGCTATGACAAGGATTTTTACCAGGATTTCAACAGAGTGATCCCAGTTTGCGACTACTCCGCTATGCATCAATCTGGAAGCCTCTTTTACGTTTCGCTTTATAACAAAATAATTTATCTTGTCAGAAACATAAAACTTGAATGAAGACGCTTTGCAGACGGATAAATTATGAAATATGGCTTAGGCAATTCAATTATCCTTCTGTACAGCCCCATTCGTTTCAAAATCCTTAGTGTAGGCATAGGCTACTTATCGCAATATCAACAAAAAATAAAAAAATAAAGTAAAAATATCTTGTTATAACATGCAAAACATCTTGTTATTAGAATAAACTTTTCACGTAATAACGTGATACTGTTTTTCTTTTTCTGGCAAGGCAGCAGTACGCTTCCGTAACTTTGATGTTATGATGAAAATCAAATTTTTGGCTGTGGCTTTGCTGTCTTAGTCCACATATACAGCTGTATATGTGTTTGTTCACAAAAAAAAATCTAGAAGTGTATTGATGAACTCATTTTATTGGTCTGATTTGTCACAGCCACAAATACACACAGTAACAAACAGATATTAAGTCAAACAATACAACATTATGCACTGAAGAAATTATCATCCAGCATTGAAAAGGAAGAAATTTTTTTTTAATTCAAACAAAGAACACATTTTGGCTTTTTTTACCTGGGCTTCACATCAATGTCCGAAACATACATCAGGTCCAAATAAATATAATTCTATGAATGAATAAAAAAAGATGCATGAGTCAGGTGCCAGTGGGCTTCAAACTAAGGCCTTATCAGATCATTGAGCAGCATGTGAACTCCCCTCCTCACACCCTTTCAACATCTCAATTGGGGTGAGTGACAAAGTTTGCAAGGTTTAAAATTCCCTCAAGGTACTCAAGCTTCCCCCCGTGGCCCTGCTTCAACATATTGAGATCTCAAGCTCTCGTTTTTCAATCTTAACACAACTTCTTGCATAGCTTTTTGTTTAAACAGCCATGGAGGAGCCTTTGATGAGAGACGTAATGGCCATAGACAGCAACTAACCGACTACATTTACTTTTTGTCTTTGTTATTTCTATGAACCACCACACTTAAACTAGATATTTATTTTTTCTTCACTGATGAAAGTAATGTCACCTAACCAGTGATCATTCATATATTGTGTCAAAGTGCTGCTGTTTCTTTCTTTTTGCAATGAAAACACAATCTAGACCCAGACCATTTTAAATTTACACATTAAGACACAGTGAAACACAGCCAAGAGAAAAACACTGGACAAACATGCAGTAATTTACACAACCAGTTGCAGCACAAAACCCTCTGTAATAAATACACATTTAACATTTCACACTATACAAGAAAAGTAAAATAATAAATCCATCATCCACACACTGTTACTGTACCCAAGCTGGTTTTCTTTAGAGTTTTGCTTTTGAGTGTTGATTGAGAGAGTGAGGGCAAAGCCTCAGTGGTGGAAGTAACAAAATAAGAATGAAAAAAAAAAAAGAAAAAAAGGAATTATCGAAATTTTCGTAACTGATTAAAGCAGTTAAAAAGTGATTCAAATAAATGTGAATGTATTATGAAGATACAGTATATGAGTATTTGAAAGGATAAATGGCGGGATAACTTAATTCCACAGCTAGTGGTTACAATTTCTTTCAATCATCACTGCCATGTATTATGTAAGGTGCAACACTTTCAATCATTTAAGCAATATAACACTCAAGGGTTTGATTTAACGTCATTATTGGCTTGACAGTGATGCGGCAAGATCTGTAAACATCACTGAAGTGCCAATAATATGATGTTTAATCAAACTTTCGAGTGTAATATTGCGATAATACAACAACCAATACCAACAAAATAAAAGTTATAATCAAACTGTATTCATATTGTGGGGCAATTCGCTCTCAGAATAAATAAAAAAAGCAACAGAGATGATTTCTAGTCCCTTCCTGTTTAGTTAGCCAGTCAACTTAACCTAACGTTAGCTTTGTAGAGAACGTGGGATTTCCCAAACTGGATAATTACCGCAAATATAAACACCAAACTGCTTTGCTAGCTCTATCCTGTTATAACTAAGATATCTGCTGACATTTTCCATGGATAAATTAAGATATTAAATGTCCGCTAACTTCAAACAACAGAGACGATTTCCCGTCCCTGTAAAACGTTAGTCAACAGCTAACTTAAGCTAACGTTAGCTTTGTTTAGATCGTGGGACTTCCCAAACTTAGGGTGACCGGGACAGTCCTGATTCTGAGTTGCGTGTCCCGAGTCCCGACAAAAGCCTGTCGGGACGCTACAATGTCCCTGTTTACACCAACCACTATGAAATTGTCCTGGTTGTCAGCGATTACATAGCCGACGCGGTTTTATCGAATAACAAAATGGAATCGTCGATACTGCCATGTCCCCATGTCACGTCCGGTCGGCTTGTCAAGCGGAAAAAAACACACGTGTTGAAGTGATGTGAGTCAGTCAACCTCCTGTAACTTAGCTAGAGCCAGTCAAAAGATAGCAACTGCAGATGCTGGAGACCCATCGACAGAACTTGAGCCCACTCCTCTTTCACTAAAGTGTGTGAAAGTGTGGAAGTATTTAGGATTTCCAGTGAGTTATGTTGACAACGTTTGCGGATATTCCTTCTGCTTATAGCTTAACTGCACGGTTGAATTTCAGCCTGCATGCACGTTTTGTAGCCTAAACAGAGCAGCTTATATTGGTTATATTAAAGAGAGCAACAAGTTAGCGGACTGCCATCCACCAAGTCACCCTCCTTGCTATCAGTCTGCTCAGCTAGGCCTTCAAGGCAGCGCGGCGACCGTCATCTTCAACCATAACCATTGCCTAATCCTAGTGCCTTCCATGCAGCGCTGCCTGGAAGACGACGTTGGGGGTTTCAAACACCAAACTCCTGTGGTGCGAAGCGTCTGCCCTCAGGATTGTTTTTTTTTTTTTTATTGACATTTTACTTTATTGACAAATTTTCAAGTTTCCAATTGACTGAAGATATGTTATTGTTACATTATGTTGTTAATAAATGTTTTAAATTTTTCAATGTTTTTTGTTGTTAGTAAATGTTTTAAATTTGACAATGTTAGGATGTAGGATAGGATGAGTTATGTTGACAACATTTGCGTTTTTGACAAAAAAGCCAGTTTGCAAGCACAAAAAAGATACATGACACAATAAAGGAAAGGGAAAAAGCCAAAAAGCATATTATTATTATTACTTTGCATTAATTTCTCACATTTATTAACTGTTGGATACTGTGCACATGAGTTAGACTTTTTCCTGCGTGGACTTTGTGGCACTGAAAATTATGTTTTGTACCACCACCTGTGTCCATACGTGCCTACGACAGGGTGGGGAAAAACATCACAAATGAAAAAGGAACTCTGCTGAGTGCACGTACTGCAAGGGCTACTTCTTTGAAATGTTGTTAGTGGGCACTATCAATCCATTATGTTACACCCAAGCAATATCAAAAGTTTCAGCGGTTCTGATGCATGTGCAAATTTTCACTTTTACTATGCACCTTTAGCCCCTTAAAAATGATTCATTTGCAGAATAATAGTAATCCTATCAGTTTCAAAAGGGCGTTGTTGTCAGGGCTCGGGCCCTAATGATACATTACACAGTAAATAATTAATTATCAAAACTTTCATTATTAAATATAATTGCCTGTCTACTTCATTAAGAACTACTTCAGTCATTTTTATCTATTGCTGTCATTCCTAAATTCCTGCTGTCAATAGGAACAATGGAATCTAATTTTACTGAGCTTCAATACTTGTGGCTTGGAACAAAAATGACAAAATGTTCATCCAACATTAATTCATGTCAGTGAAGATATATATTTTAGACATAGCATGTGTAAAAATTGTAAAAGAATAAATCAATTGATTTTTTTTAAAGCACTCTTCACACATTGGATTTACTCTATTCAACACATCTAGAAATTGACAGAAAAATTACACATCATGGTTTCAAGAGCAGTTTCATGTTTTATCTTTGTGCTAAGCTAGGCTCAACATGTTCCCCACCTCTCTGTACTAGAGACACAGAGATTAAATGGATATCATTTTTTTGCTAAAAGCGGTTGCAGTAGTATACAAAATCAAACAAATGTACTCTTTTTTTGTTGTTGTTATTGTTGTTATGTTATTTGCCTTAATTTTTCTATCATGTTCATTTTGTGTACTCCACCTGCATGATAAATGGCAGTTATGCTTGCATAAAGTTTAATTTATCATATCATTTGAAAATATGATTATGATGAATTTTCAATTTACAAGCATTTTCATCATTTATTTTTCATCAACAGTGGGAAGGTAGTGTGTGGTCCTACAGCAGGATTTATATATTGTACCGGCAAAAAGGAAGACCAAACAACTGTGATTTTCATGGTGCAATAATTCAAATAAGAGTTTAGGCCCATAACAAGTATGAGTAAAAAAAATACTGTAAGTTGATTAAAAAGGAGAAAGAAAAACAGTAACATTAACAAACTCAACAGACCAAATGATTTCTAACAGGGCCTTGTCAAAACATTGCTGTCCAGAAAATACACTGATCCAAAACTCCAGGTCCAACAGAGACAGAAAAGTAAATAAAGTAAGTAAAGTGTGTGTTTTCTCAGATATATGTTTTCTGTGTAAGTAAAGCCAACTGAGTGCTTTTCCCTGTATTATTGGCAGGAGGATATTAGTATCAGACTGAACTCCAGAGGAGAGGTTATAATATTCGTGCAGAACATACAGCACAATAGAGGAACATTTGGATTTCAATACAAATATATATAGTTGTTTTACTTCAATTTACTCTGCTGCAGTATTCATTGCTAATAAGCCTCTTTATTAGTTTGATGCAATGAGATGTTAAAAACTACTAGTGATATGTTAAGGCAAAAGCAACCACATGCCATCTACCAATTATCATGGGAGTCAAGGATGGGGTTGTACTCGGGGACGGAACTTTCAGGTCATGCTGAGGTTGCCAGTTGCATGAATATTTTCTTTAAATAAAATCAGTTTTACACAATTATTGAAGTTCTCACTCACTAAGAAATAAAAAATGTTTTCTCAGTTTCCATTTAAACACTGACACATGTGTACACCTAAACCCTATAACTGCCATCAGTGCCATTAGTGAAAAGGTCACCTACCCTTTGTACAAAATGAGATGGTTTCCATGAAAAAATTCGAGATTGGCATTTACATTTAATATGTATAACCTATTGTTGCTTTCTTTTAAATGCAGAGTGAAGTCAAAATCAATAAGAAAAGCTTCCAACATTAAGCACGTATGTTTTGGCCTCTCCCTCCCCTTTATGACTCCCACCCCCAGGATCTCACATGACCTCACTGAAGGATTCTCTCTCGCGTGTCGGGTAGTTTGAGCGCCACCAGGCCACCACACACTAGCGCAGTGAAGGACAGCAGGATGGGGACGACTTTGGTGATCCCCACAAAGCTGGCAAAGATAGAGCTGCCGAGCACTGCTGCCAGCTTACACAGAGCGTTCAGCACGCCAAATGCTGTGGCCCTGAGAGACAGATATTAATCGATTAGTTGTCAACTACTAAATTAAGTGCCAACTATTTTGATAATCGATTAGTCAGTTTGAGACATTTTTTGTGAATTCTTAAATATTTTCTAGTTTATTCTCTCCTCTATGATAATTAACTGAATATCTTTCAGTTGTGGACAAAACAAGACATTGGAAGACCTTATCTTGGGCTTTGGTAAACACTGATGGACATTTTTGCTGACATTTTATAGACCCAACAACTAATCTATTAATAAAGGCAATAATTGACAGATAAATCGACAATAAATCTAATAGTTGCAGCCCTAGACAGAGAAATTACCACTGTATTGAAAGTGTCTATATAACCAGTATTTTGATTTTGAACATCTTTAAACATGAAATTTTTGTCAGGCTGACAAAAATGTACCATAAATTTGAACACTAAAAGTGAATTTTTTAAGTACAATTGTTTCACTGCATCTTCATCTGACATATACATTATACAAATTATAATATATGAATATTAACACAGTTTTAACAATAAAGTGTAGTACCTTTTAGAAGTAGGGTACAGCTCCACGGTCACCACCTCAATGCCATTCCATGCAGCAACACTGACGCCACAGAACAGACACTGCATGGCAATGATCGCTGATTGGCTGAAGCTCAGAAACAGGAAGAACGTGCAGCCTGCTGAGATGAGCATCGAGCCACCTGAGGAGATCACAGCATGCCTATATTGAATGCGTGACAGGGGCGGTTCCAAGATTTTTTGAAAGTGGGGTGGCACAGGGGGGGACCAATAATCTGGGGTGGCATTTTATCAGAATACAGCATTAACAATCTGCATTGCTACTGCTTGCTTAGAAATATAGGAAATTTTGGATATAACAAAAAATGCTAAAAGTCTGCTAAATAAAACAAATCACATTCATTATTAATTTCACTTGTTTTCATTTTAAACAAATTGTATATCATATGATCAGAGCTGTATAGTAACAAAGTAGAACTACTTCACTACTCTACTAAGTACTAAAAGGCTGTATCTGTACTCTACTGGAGTATTCTTTTTTTCTCCTACTTCCACTTTTACTTGTGTACATTTTTTATGTGCTGCATCATTACTCGTTACTGTTGTGATTTCCTCACGCTACAGAGACTGTGTAGGTTACAGTGTGTGTACGTTAGTTACGTACGCTAATTAATTTATTATGTAATTTACACAAGAAATCCCTAAGATCGATTCGTGTTTCTTTTCATTACAGTTGCCCGTTCAGAAGTCAGAGACGATGTAAGTTGGTACTCTTTCTATTTAGCTATTGTTGCAGCAGATTAAGCTATTCCTGAGTTGTGTCAGTCTGCAATGAGTACTGAATGTTAACCGTTTTACCCTGTGATGTGAAGCTGCTAGTTTATCTGTATTTTGCTAGCTTGCTAACTTTCCTGTACATCGCACATCACACTTTAATCGTTACTGTGCTGGAGAGGATGTTAAATTTTACTTGCACAGTGTGATAATTGTACATTTTATTTCAGTGTTTCTTAATATTTGTTATTTTTAATATAATATATTTAATATTTGTTAATTCCTTTGGCTATAGCCTTGGCTAAACATTTGACATAATATAAACAATATGATATTCAAACTTTTGACTGCTTTCTTTAATAACTAAATAACACATTACTTGTACTTTTACTTTCAATACTTGAATAGTACATTTTAAAATAAACTACTTGCAATACTTAAGTACAAAAAATTTTCAATACTTTAGTACTTCTACTTAAGTGTGGTGCTTAAAGAGCACTTCTACTTTTACTCAAGTCACTTTTTTTGATAGAGCACTTGTACTTTTACTCAAGTATGGGTCTCTAGTACTTTATACATGTCTGCATATAATACAATACATATTTTCTATAGGCTCAGTCTTTTGAAAAAACAAACAATTCCAGTGCTGGTTCCATGGTATTAGAATTTTGGATAGTCATGATGTAAACATTAATTGGTTATGTCACAAGGGATGGGAAGATTGGCAGGTCAGGCAGCCAAGTGACAAGGCTCGATCCAATGGAAATCACAATTGTCAGATTGACAGAACTTTAGCCAAATGGATTGGGGGGGGTGCTGCTCTGTGACCCCCTTCTAGCCCTGCCCCTGCTACATGAATGCTACGAGAATCCTGCGTTTTTTTTCTGGACTGACACAACACAAAAACATACACATAAGCTGGCATGCAAGAGTTTAAGTAGCAACAACCACAATGACTGAACAAAGCGGCAACTTGTGTGCCTGAAAAGTGAAGCCTTAAACCTGCATTCTATCTAATTTCCAGGAGTGGGCGACTCCTCTGGCTAGAAGTCTGTTTCTATAGAAGTCTATGGCAAAATGACCCTACTTCTGCCTTGATCTTGAACTTGAACTGTCTGAGTTTTGGCATAACTTGAAGGTGTGTCTTAACTTTCATTCTTTGAATGAAGGACAACCCCGAAGTCATTGTTTTAACTCATTTAGTAATTGCAAGTTATGTAAGAATTTTAAAATGGATATTTTAAACTTAACCCTTTCTAATAGCCTGGCCTGCTTAAAGTGCAGACCTAATGCCATAGAACTTGTATGGAACAAGTCACATTGTACCAAGTAAAATGAAAAAACTCTTACAATTATTAACAAATATTAGTAACACTTTCTTTGACGCCAATGTCTATAATGCATTACAAACCTAGTTATACCTGGTTTATCACAAAGAAATTATACATAATACAATATAGAATTATAATATATTATAATCCTTATAAGTCATTATGAAATGCTTTACAATGTGTCATGATTATTGTTATAAAGCATTATGAATATGTATGAGTACTTATAACAATAATTACACAGTGCTATAAGCAGATTATAATGCATTTTAAAATGCATTATAGACACGGCCATCATAGAAAGTGTTATCACATTAAAAAATACTTAGTAATGTTAAAAACTTTCAAAAAATCACCTATAATCTTGACCCTGCCAATCTTCTCCATGAAGAGGGCTGAGATGATGTTGCCTGGCAACACAGCCAGACTGCCCAGGAAGCTGACCAGGTAAATTAGAACGTCGTTCTCCTCAACAGTGTCCAGGTGGCAGCCATATTTATTGTGCTCAAAGGTGGTGTTCTCCATCTTACAGTCAATGAACTTCTCCTCCCACAGGTCTGCAGAGAACAGGAAGACCATGAAACATAAGATGGAACTTATGAAAGAGGGTCAAACTGTTGAGCCTCGGACCTGATTCAGTGGGACCTGATTCAGTGAAACATCTGCCAAGGTTTTTTTTCAATTGAAATGTTGATGGAAATTGTTATTTTCATTAAGTATTCTCTGATATTTTGTACTTTCTTTTCTACATTCTTAACTTCCATAATTTTCCTATTGGATCATGACTGGGATACTTTTAAACTTTTTGTAAAAATGTTTTTCAAATAAGTCATGAAAGATGTGGTGCTTTTCATTCAGTGTTATGGTAAATTGTAATGTAAGTTGTATGTGTGTTTGTGTTTTGTTCATGTCTTTGTTGTTGGGTTTTGTGTCAGGTCAATTTAGGAACAGGCATTGCAAATTATCTAAGGTTGTAAATAGTCAATAAAATAATCAATTTGCATACTTCTGTGAATACACTTACATTTAGTGCACTGTGTACATTATGTACTCACTTGTGTAGTGTGTAAATTTCGAAGGTAGTGTTGTCTCAAATCACGCACAGAAATTACTCTTCTTCTTCTTCTGTGGTAAATTGCAGCCAGATGGAGGATTATGGCCACCTATTGTGCTTGACATTATATATACCGGCTTGTTTTCTCACTATCTGACTGCAGTATGATGGTACTTATAGAAAAAAACTGCATGTATATATTACATTTGTATAGTTCAGTTTTCGCCGTTTCCGCTCTGTAGCAAAGATGGCGACTGTTGAGTGCCAGTAGCGTCCAGCGTTCCACACTCAATGTTTTTTGACCGCTTTGAGTACAGCATCCGGGTATTGCAGTGACTGCAATTGGCCATACTTCGTCAGTGTGAACGCACTACGTACTCAAAACAGCAATTGTAAGTATAGAAGTGTGCAATATAATCGCGCTTTTCCATTACATGGTACCTACTCGCCTTGCCTCGCCTCTACTCGCCTTTTTTAGTTTTCCATTGCGAAAAAAAGTACCTGGTACCTGCTAACAGGTACTTTTTTTAGTACCTCCTCAGTCGAGGTTCCAAGCGAGCTGAGGCGAGCCGAGAAGGTGACGTGAAACCCTGCAGGCTGCTGATTGGTCGGAAAGAAGCGTCACTGATCACTGCATTGCTAGCGGGAGACAGCATTTTTAAATAGTTTAGCCAGCGGTGTTTTTTTGCTGCCGGAGGCTCCACGCAGAGCTTTCTCCGTAGCATACAAGTGGCCTGATGGTTATACTGGTGCGCTGGTGTGTGTGTAATGTGTGTGTGTCGAGTCGCCGTATGTGTGTGTGTGGGGAGCTATTGAGCGAAGGAGAAGTGAGAGAGTGATGGCGATTATCTCAGCAGCGAGTAGCGACTCTAGAGTCATATATATGTGAGAGAAACAAAGCAAGTAGCGACTCTAGAGTCATATATATGTGACCACGGTGGGAAATCTGGAGCAGTAAACGTTAACTATCTCTTTGATATCATGTTGTTTACGGAGACAGAGAACCAGGAAATGCGTCGGGGATATGCGGGGTATGTAAAAGCAAGCTACTAAGCCACGCCCACGGCAGTCGCTATGACGACCAGCCACGCTGAGGCGATACTAAAATCTGCAATGGAAAACGGACGCACAGCGAGTCGAGGCGAGTAGAGTCGAGTAGAGTCGAGTAGAGTCGAGGCGAGGCGAGTAGGTACCATGTAATGGAAAAGCACCATAAGACACAGCATATGTGTACCACACAAAACATATCTGTATTCAGATCTGGAAAAAAAGCTAAACTAAGTTTAAATACAAACTGTTTAACTGTTACGGTCTGGATGGAAATAGAAAAAAAGAAGAAAGAAATAGAAATAGAAAGGAAAGTCTGAATTCTACTGGGCATTATTTTCCTTACAAACTGGAGGTTGTGTTTATAATGGGAGTAGGCTCCGATGAATTGGTCTGTGTCTATGATGAAAAATGAGAGAGCCAATTGACAAATAAATGGGAGCCACCATAGCTAATAACTAACAAAACATTTAACCTCTAACCTGTATTCAAACTTATCTTCTGTACCGTCCAGAGCTGTAATTCGTCGTAGCCCCTGCTCCAGCTGAACCTACCTGTGTTATAGAAGACAGTGGAACGGATGGTGCAGTTCTCAAACACAGTGTCTGTGGACCTGATGTCTTCAAAGCGACAGTCTTCAAACAGTGAACTTTCAAACTTCACCGACTTCATCTCTATACTGATGAACCTACGGGCATGGGATGGGACACAAACACAAACCAACAGACAAAAAAAAACATGGACTCACACTTCTATTGCTGTGGCAGCACAGAATTAGAAAAAAAGGACATAATGGGCTCTTAATCCTTCATCTGGGACTATATACCTCTCCTCTCAGATTCTATATATCCTGAACTTTAGCACATCCCTCAACATTTTTGCACATCCTGCACTAATCTATACAGCTTTTTTTTTCTTTGTGTTAAACAGTTATATGCACATGTTTGTTTTTGTATTTATTGTTTGTTTCTTCCATATTAATGTTTAATATGTGTATGTATGCACCAACAACCAAGGCAAATTCCTTGTTGTTACTTACTTGGCAATAAATCCCTTTCTGATTCTAAAATCCAAGATGGCCACCACTGATAATACTGAGATGGAAATAAGCATTGATGTGAACAGTTGTGTAGAAGTCAAAATGCTAAAATAATCATCTCCATGGCAATATGATATATTCAATGGCAGCCCTGTTATACTAGTCATGTTGAAATACTAGTTAAAGCCCATTATGTCTGTTTCAATTCTGCAAAAAGCATAGAAGTTAAATAATATACAGTAGTGTAACATACTGTATATCTACACTGAAAATGTTCTCTTGCAGAGATGAAGTATCCTTGAAGGTACGCTCCCTCATTTTGGTATAGAAACCAATAGCAAACCCAAGATCCTACGTTTCCTTCCAGTGTACTATTTTAAAATTCAACTGGGCGCAAAAGTCCATGCAACTGTAGAGGGGGTGCAATCTGTGTGCAAAAGTTGTACTCAGATTGAATGAAATGTGGAGGTATAAATGTATTCAAAGATCATTTAAAGAATAGAATAGAAACAGAATAGAAACAACAAGGATTAGGTGTAGGTGCCATAAACTTAGGCAAAGACACACCCTCTCAAGCTAAAAAGGTTTTACCTTGAGGAAAAACATACATGATTTCATGAACATTATGAATATACAGGAGTGGACATGCCTGGGGGCAAAATAAACTTGGGGTTCCTGCTTAATTTTAAGATCTGTCTGTCAGAGTTATCAGAAATACAGTATACATGCATTCACACTTTTCACACACAGCAAAACGTCAGTACTGTCAGTGGAAATCCATTGAATGATTATGGGCAAATTATTTATAAAAATAAAGAAAAAATATTCACGCAAATATAGTAGAGAATGAAAGTTAACTTCACATTTAGTCAGAATGACCCCTCAGGTACACCTTATCACAGGTACACCTTAACACCTTATGTGGTAAGGCATGGATCGTAGTGCAGTGGCAAAGTGTTCTAGGTTTACCTCACCAAAGTACACACAAAAAGTATACATGCATTCACACTTTTCACACATAGCAAAACGTCAGTACTGTCAGTGGAAATCCATTGAATGATTATGGGCAAATTATTTATAAAAATAAAGAAAAAACATTCACGCAAATATAGTAGAGAATGAAAGTTAACTTCACATTTAGTCAGAATGACCCCTCAGGTACACCTTATCACAGGTACACCTTAACACCTTATGTGGTAAGGCATGGATCATAGTGCAGTGGCAAAGTGTTCTAGGTTTACCTCACCAAAGTACACACAAAACATAGCATATAAATCAAAAAGCAAATAAAAGATAGACAGTATGTGTATTACTGCATGTATCTTAGTTTAAGAAGGCACTGTCAATCGAAAAAAAAAAACAATGGGTAAAATCTAGAGATGTTTTTCCTTTTTCCTTCCTGATACCGATTATCCATCCGATACAGAGTAAAGATACCAAGTACCGATCCGATACCAGTGCGTTAAGAAAAAAAAAGTACCCTCCAACAGTCAAACCACAACTTAAAAGCTGCAGTATTGCAAACAAGTTTACAAAAAGTAAACAAAAACAACAAGTGAAAAAGTAAAACAATGTCCAAACAACAAAAAGCAAGAGAGAGCTACTGTAACAGGGTGCATACCGCTCAGCACCCGGAAGTGCAGTAGACAGAGGATTTCCTTTATTTGACGCATGTTTGTTTTTTTGCTATGTAATATTAAAGTACAGTGTATGAATGTAAAACTTGTAGTAAATCTCTTGTTTGCTTTGTGTTCAGAATGAGATAAAGTTAGACTTACTTGTCATGGATGTATTCCCCTTCTTTATGGATCTGGTTCTCTAAAGAAAAGTTAAAATGGAAGTTCTCCACTCGTTCTTTATGGAACACCTAAACACAGGCCAAACAACATTAATCAATTTTCTGTGCAGGTATTTTTATGATATAATATGCAGTGCTTTCCTCAAGTAACAATGTATAAGCTAATACAATACTAATCCCACTCAATCATCACTTATGACCCAGTGTTATGTATCTGTATCTGCAGAGACCCTGCCCTCTGCCTGTATTTTTTCTTTTGTTTTTATTTTGCTGGGTTTGGAATGTTTCTACTTGTGGGTGTGGAATCTCCAGCCAATACTTTTTCCTTTAGAAAATAATCACTGCGAAACAATGAGAAAAGATTGTATTGTTCTGATTACTGCTTCATAAAGCACTCCCTCTCCTTATTCACTCTCTAGCTCTCTCTCTCTCTCTCTCTCTCTGGCTATTGAACCAGGGATGTTGGGCCAACTTTGAATAGTCCGTTTACAAACAGTAAAGCCATACTCACTACAGTACATATTGTACCTTTAAGCCCAAATCATGTCAATTCAAATCACGAATGTGCTCAAAATATTTTGCTGTCATCAAAAAAGGACAAAAGTATGTCTGTTGCTACAAGTAGCATGAATTGTTGTTCACCTTACCTTCACCTTAGACTCGTACTCCTCATACTGAAGGTGTTTGATCATATCAGGGAACCAAACAGACAGACCATAGTAACTGTGACAAGAGAGGACTGAATTAATAAAAGCGGCTTAAAACAACCAGAATGGAACTACAACCCAAACAGAAACAGAAAGACTGTACCCTCTTTATCACAAAAGGAATTAGACTCTTGTTCCTCTGCTTTTTAAATATGTTTTAGAAATATGTTGAAATATTAATTTTTTTCTTTTTAAGTAATTTTACCTTAAAGTTTTGAAAAGGTTTGCATGTATCTCGAAAGAAGTTATTCAAAGGTTGTGGGTTTGAGTCCCACCAAACTTAGATATAGCAATTAATGGCAAAAACCAGCAGTGAACATTTAAACTATAAGGTTATAAATTGAATTAATGCCGTGATTTAATTGAAAGGTTTGAGTGTTTTAGAAGAATATGTAATATGTCAGTAATATGTAAATTAAAAATTCTGGTGCAGAAATGTAAAGATTGTTGGTTTAAGGTCCACTGAAGTGAAGAGCTGATAAAAGACAGCAGTGAACATTTAAACTATAAGATTACAGGTTGAATTAATCTCTTTGTGTTTTTTTTTTGTGGCAATTTCTTTCTGGTTCAAATTGGCTCTGTGGTGCTACATACAGTGCATTGGACTTCTAGGTACTCTCAAAAGAAGAGATTCAAAGGTTGTGGGTTTGAGTCCCACCAGTGTCAACCTTTAGATATTGCAGTTAAGCTTTGGGGAAGCTTTGAACATTGTCCATTTGGGTTTAATAGCCACAACCTCCACAGGCCTGCACGAAAAGGTCCGCCGGAGGTCTGAGTTGAAAATCTGTCGGACAGCAGCCTCCTCCAGGCGTACCCATTTGGGTATACCAGAGTCTTCCCCCACCCCCTGACCCAACTAAACACCAGATGGTGATCGGTTCACAGCTCCGCCCCTCTCTTCACCCAAGTGGCCAAAACATGCGGCCTCAGATCAGATGATACGATTACAAAATCGATCCTCAACCTTCTGCCTAGGGTGCTCTGGTACCAAGTACACTTATGAGCAACCTTACATGGTGTTCATTTTAGACAATCCATGACTAGCACATAAGTCTAACAATGAACGACCGCTCTGGTTTAGACCAGGGAGGCCGCTCTTCCCAATCACACCTCCCAAGGTGTCTCCATCATTGCCCAGGTGTGTGTTGAAGTCTCCCAGCAGAACTACGGAGTCCCATAGGTAATGGTTCCCGGAGAACCTTTAGGTATTGCAATTAATGACAAAAGGTCACCGTGGACCTTTAATATGTAGGATTCCTGTTGAATTCATGACTTCATGCTAAAACAATGAAGTAACATTAAGTTTAACTCATTGATTTGGGTTTTGAGTCCCACCACAGTTGAGTCTCACAGGCAGCAGTGTGATTTCATGGAAGTGTTGAGTGTTTTAGGAGAAGAAAAGTGCCGTTTATGGTTTCAGCATTTAAACTATAAGATGACAGATTGAAGGAATCCCATCAAGTTTTGTGTCTTTTATGTGACTATTTACTCTACTGCAAAGAGGCTCTGTGGTGCAATGGATAGCGCATTGGACTTCTAGTTAGTTTCCAACAAAGTGATTCAAAGGTTGTGGGTTTGAGTCCCACCAGAGTTGACCTTTAGATATTTCAATTAATGACACAAGGGACCAGTGAATCTTTAACCTGAAGGATTTATGTTGAATTAATGACTTCATGCTAAAGTAATGAACTTACATTGAGTTAAACTCATAGATTTGGGTTTCGAGTCTCACAGGCAGCAGTGTGATTTCATGGAAGTGTTTGAGTGTTTTAGGAGAAGAAAAGTGCCGTTTATGGTTTCAGCAATATGTTAATAAAATATTCTGTTAAAGAAATTTCAGGAATATTAGCTTAATTTCCAATGAAGGTACATTTTTAGAGCTAATAAAAAAAAACAGTGAACATTTAAACTATAAGATGACAGATTGAAGGAATCCCATCAAGTTTTGTGTCTTTTGAGTTAAACTCATAGATTTGGGAGTCGACTCCCACCACAGTTGAGTCTCAAATGAATCAGTATGATTTAAAAGAAGGGTTTGAGTGATTTAGGAGAAATGTGCCGATTATGGTTTCAGTAATATGTCAATTAAATATTCTAGTGAAGAAATTTAAAGAATGTTAGTTTAAGTTCCACTAAAGTTACATTTTTAGATCTGATAAAAAAACAGTGAACATTTAAACTATAAGATGACAGATTGAAGGGATCCCCTGACGCTTTGTGTCTTTTTTGTGACTATTTTTTCTGGATCAAAGAGGCTCTGTGGCACAACCGACAGCGCATTGGACTTCTAGCTAGTCTCTAAAGAAGTGATTTAAAGGTTGTGGGTTTGAGTCCCACCAAATTTGACTTTCAGATATTACAATTAATGATGCAAGGCAGCAGTGAACCTTTATCCTGTAGGATTCCTGTTGAATTAATGGGTTCATGCTCAAATAAATGACTGATTTAACTGAGTTAAATCCAGAGATTCTCGGTTTGAGCCCCAGTAGAGTTTCACGTTTGATTTAATGGAAGGATTTGACTGTTTTTAAGAAAAGTGCAGTTTATGGTTTCAGTAATACGTAAATGAAACATTCTGGTGCAGAAATTTTATGGATTTTGGTTTAAGTTCCACTGAGGTCACAGTTTTAGTGTACCTTAAAACCTTCAAAACTGGCTGTTAGAGAATAACTCCATGTAGGATTTTCAAAGGGGACCGTATTAAGAGCAATTCATGAGCGTCTGGTGGACGGGCATTGACCCATGAACTAAACTCCTGGAGAGCGGCTGACTCTAGCCTTCCAGAATTACCCAGGGTGAGAGTGTCGTGAACAGGGAATGTCTGGCCCCTATCTTCAACTTCCACCTCAGGAAGAATTCTTCCCAGAGTCAAACTGACCATCACCTATGGTCATGAGATTGCGGATACAAGCAGCCAAAATTATTTTTTTTCTGTAGAGTGGCTGATCTCACCCTAAGAAATAAGGTGAAGGGCTCAGACATCCCCAGGGGGATCGAAGTAGAGCTGCTACTTTTTCGCGAGGTGGTTCGGACATCTGATCAGTAGTGATGGTCAAATGAAGCTTCGCGAACCAGTGTCTTTACTTTCTGAGCTCACTAGATGGTGCTGTCTGTTGTCTGTTCAACAAAGGGTTTGAAAACCCATTGAATTGCCATTCATTTAACCTTTTTCTTTGAACAGAGAGCGCCATCTAGTGAGCTCAGAAAGTAAAAACACTGGTTTGCGAAGCTTCATTTGACCATCACTACTGATCAGGTCGCCCATGGACACCTTACTGCTTAGACGCCTGCCATGTAATTGCAGCATGCCTGGTTTAAATCTCGAATGTGGTCACGTTATTCCCTTCTGATTCCCCATGATTTCTGTCAAAATGGCTGTCTGCTGTTCCTTATCAACTTGATATGTTGGGTGATGATGTAATACATGACATTGTGAACTAACCTGAAAGCCATGCAGAACCAGATGATGGCCATGAAGAGTGTGGCAAACCTCAGCTCTGCAGAGAGGAGTGATGCTACGTTCCTCAACACCTGCAACAAATATATATATAACAGTAAACCAAAGTGTTAGTTCACCAACTAGCCCTGCAAGTATTATGACTACATCACCAAGCTTTCAGAACCAAATATTTTATAAAGACGTGCAGATTAACATTTGCTGTACCACTTTCTGGTGGGACCAGGTCATACTTATGATCCCTTACAAGCCAAAATCTTCAACCTTGATTAATGAATTTAAATCAAGACCCCAAATTTTTTTAACTGATTCCAGAATCCCAGTTTGTACTGTATATAGTACAGTCCATCACTGGAGAAACACATTTTGTATTAGTACTGTGTTGTGCTAGTCTTTGGCACTCTGGAGGAAAACCGGCAAACAAGAAAAGAGTCCAAAATCCACATCCACATTCCTCTGAGGCCTCAGTCCTAACCACAGTCTTAACCATTGAGCCAACATGTTTCCAGCTCCAATCTCTTCTTGTATTGGGTGTATTCCTACATACCAGTTTACAGAGTGTTAGTGAGCGTACAGCCCATCGTTGTACAGCTGTTCCTGTAGCACTCTGAATTTCTATAAACTCATCCTCTGCTGTTTTAGGAGCCTTGATGTGAGTCACCTGTAAAGATAAAAAAGAAAGAACATTTAACACTTAACACACAGTCTGTATCCTTTTGTCATCACTGATTGGCCATTGACATATCATCCCGCTTCATCTCTATATCGCTGCGTTAATCTACGCACAATGAAACGAGAAGTCCATCTTAGCATTGATATTTGTCTCTCCATCTCTCCTGTGAGCAGTGCTTCTTTCAGTTCAACAGTCAACACACAACCTGTGATCTGATTGCACACATACACAGATACAAATAATACAATTTAGAAACATCAGTGTTTTATTCAAATAAGTCACATACCTGTAAATAACATTCCTGATTTTATTATATTATATAGCCCACACACGGTACTCCTGTGTTGGGACACAATTTTATAGTCTGACAAAAAGTGTGATTAGTTTAGCTTTCATTTCTAAAATTTTACACATATGAATACAGTTAATCTACATACCTTAGTGTGACAATAAGTGATTATAAGTGAATGTGAGTGAATACTGGTGTGCAATTGAGTTTTTATGTTCCATTCATTGTCTCAATGCGCTGTCATGCAAATGCATCAATTCAGCTGTGGAGGAGAGTTACAATGTTGATCGGAACTGCTTCAGAGTCTGATTTGTCCCTTATATGTTTCACCTGTTCGCTCCCTCCCTGCTCTTTTGCCCCTGTATGTAATGTCATCTGTTCTTTTCAGTCTTTGTCGTGTCCTTGTTGTCTATTGTCAAGTGTTCCTGCTTGTTTTCCTGTACCTGTTGTCTGCCTACCCCTTCTGTTGGAGCTTTTTATGCGATTTGGAGTATTTGGGATTATCTTCTCTCTGTTTGGATTCATGCGCTTCAGGATTCATGTAAGCCTGGATTTGGTTTTTTTTGTTCACCTCCTCATGTTTCATGCATTTTGGGTCCAGAACTCAATTTACTGCCTCGGCACTAGGCTAGCCCTGACATATAATTTTTTTTTCTTAATTGACAGTTTTTTCACAGTGACATGCCAGTTGTAACAACATTATACCACATCTATAAATATAAGTTGGCAAGAGAAATAAGAGAAAAACAAACAAGAATTAACTGCCTGGGAGGTACCTTCTTAATCTTACCCCGAGGTTGTAATTATCCATTAGTTATTGTTCCAATCCAATGTCTTCATTTTGAGTCTTGTAAAGATTCAATTTTTTCCCATTTACTGTCAAATTTTGCTTCCTGAAGTCCCAGTTTGTGTATCAGTTTCTCCATTGAGGCGGCTGTGGCTCAGTGGTAGAGCGGTTGCCTTCCAATCGGAAGGTTGGTGGTTGCTGCGCATCGGAGTGTGAATGTGTGTGAATGATTATTTGATGAGCAGGTGGCACCTTGTACGGCAGCCTCGGCCACAGTGTGTGAATGGTGAATGGTTCCTGTACAATGTTAAAGCGCTTTGAGTAGTCGTTGAGACTAGAAAAGCGCTATATAAGAACAGTCCATTACATATATCTCTTCAACAATAGTTAACCACTGATATTTCGTTGGTGGTGTTTCCTTGCACCACTGTCTGGTGATAGCTTTCTTGCTCGCTACTAGTAGTACTTTGATTAAATACATATCACTCGCAATAATATTCTCTTTTTGAAATTTACATAGATAGAGCACCAAAATACTTTTAGGGACCTCATATCCTAGTATTTGCTTTAATACCTCATAAACCATTTCCCAAAATATTAGTTATTTTCTGACAATTCCAAAAAACATGAGAATGGTCAACATCATAAGACCCACATTCCCGCCAACATTTCTGATGTTTGTGCAGCTGCTTACTTTTCACTTTTGGTGTTATGAAGATTCTTCCATGAGAATTCCCCCCAAGCTCGTGAATTGGTGGACGAGTGATGAGTCCTCCACATATCATGCCAATCTTTCTCTGGAATTTGTACATTGAGTTCTTTTTCCCATTTCATCTTGATATATTTAGTTGAATGTTTGTCATTAGTATTCAAACCTTTATACAATGCCGAAATTATTCTTATGTTACTCTCTTGATATGCTTTTATTATGATTTGGATGACACCATTCACCTCTTTGAAAGAAGCTACCTCGATCTCCTTTTTGAAATAGTCCCTTAGTTGAAGGTATCTATAGAATTCATCTGCTCCCAATTCGTATTTTCTTCTCAGATTTTCAAAACTCTCCAGCCTCCCTTCTTTTACCAAAACACACCAAGTTGTTATTCCCTTTCTTAACCAATACTTGAATCCTTGGTCATACATTACAGGTTTTAAATTACTATCATATGCTACCCATTTTAATATATTTATGTCATTCTGAATCTTATATATTTTCAATATTTTAAACCACAGGCTTAGCGTGTGTACTGTTATTGGATCCATTTTATTATTGAGTTCCTTGTATTGTTTATTATCTCCGATCAAATGTTGAATTGGAATTTGATTCACTTCTCTTTCTATATCTTTCCATTTTGCTCTAAATTCTGACTTACACCAACAGTACACAGGTCTCAGTTGAGCAGCATAATAGTATTTCCTTAATTTTGGAAGACCCATACCCCCTCTCTCTTATGTTAGCGGAAGGGTTTTGTATCTGACTCTAGGTCTTTTGCCCCCCCAGACAAATCTGAAACTCATTCTGTCCCAATTTGTAAATTGATCTTGGGGGAAGTGAAGCGTCGGTGAAGTTTCTAGTGATCGTAACACCCAAATATTGAATTGATTTTTGATTCAATTTAAGACCATATGAGTCCTGGATTGCTTTTGGTGGAGTATAATAGAACGATAAAATATGGGTTTTGGAAACATAAATTTTATATCCTGACAGATGGCCATATGTTTGTAATAGCTTCATCAAATTTGGGAGCGATGTGTTTGTGTTAAGCAATGAAATCATCAGCAAAAAGTCTAAGTTCTTTATTTTGTCGGACTGCTTGAGCTAAGGGATCAATAAAAATCGGAAACAGGGTCGGTGACAAACAGCAACCTTGCCTGCTCGATTTCTGCAAATATACTTCCTTGATTAAACTTCCATTAATTTTAATTCTAGCAGAGGGTTTTTGATAAAGTGTTTTGATCAGTTGTATTGATTAAGTATTAAATCCAAATCGTTCCTTACCATACCTAATAAAGGAATTTCCAATTCATACAGTTGAATGCTTTGTCAGCATCAATGCAAACCAATATAGTACTTTGTTTCTCTCGTCGTCCTTTGCCTATTATTTGTAGTGTTCGGCGTATACTATCCTGGGTTTGTGAATCCCGTTTGATCATCTATCATCATCACATCTATCCTTATCCTTTCCTGGTTTTGGGATGACAGTTCTAATTGCTTCTGTCCATGTTGGCGGTATTTTGTTTTCCAATTAAAGGAAGTCTGGAGAGCTGGTAGCAGTTCCTGACATATACATTTTATATATATATATATATATATATATATATACAACGACTGGAATTCAGCCATCATTTATTTAATAATTTATTCTACTCTAAACAGATTCTACATAAAAGCTGTGTAAATGTTAATAATCCAGGTGGAAATGAAAACAATAGTGGAAGCAGACAAAATCTAACACATTTTGAAAAAGATTTCTTGACCATTTTGTAAGCTTTTAGACAGCCGCTAACTAAAGACAACTATCATCAATCACCCGGATTACTTAGATACTGAAGTAGTCTAAATCTGATGATCATGAACCAAGATTAAAAGTTATAAGGAACGCTTTTTTAAATATAATTTCTAAACAAATTCATATATTTTAAACCAATTGACACCCTGACCACTGTAAAGCGTGAGTTTAACTGTTTGTAGCTGTGTGCATAATGTGTGTTTATAGTTGTTTTTTTACATCATTTGTGAAAAATGATGTCAATTGAGTTACAGACCAGTGGGCAAGAGGTGGAGAAATATCACTTCAGTACTCTGTTACATGCATATTAGATACTGCAGCTACATGTACTCACAGTAAAGACTTTTTCTGGCTGACCCTTGGCCCTCCAATTGGTATCATGGACCTGCTTCAGGATCATCCACGCCTCATCGTGCTTGGCATTCTGTTGAACACACACAGAAACACACACGCATGCGCACATGCAAACAATAATATGCAACTAATTAGCAATGTCATCACCCATAAATGAATAAACACACAGCAGTTTGTTTTTTTGTTTCCCTCTACAAGTCCTGTACTTATTGTACATGCACACATTTGATTCCACTCTCTTACCACTGTCAGTTAGAAGCAGAAAGCACTGAACCTAGGGTTTAGACAGTAGGTGGCAGCACCTTTTTTGTCATGGAACCACTCATTCTGTTGTTTAATAGTCTTCCAGGTAAAGTAATTGAACATAAAAGTGATACAGATGGTTTATTGTGGTAGTGGAAATGCATGACCGAAGGTGTGTTTACATTTATAACAACAGAACAAATAATAGTCCTGATGGCAAGACTAGGTTTGCTCATAAATAAATGGAAAACTATATGTGACAGAAAGAAAAAAGCTATGATGGGAGGTGATTTCCTGATTCATGGCTAGACCGAATACCTTGCAGAGGACAGCAACCTGAATGCAATGATACTATTAAAAATACAGTAGCTGTGTTCGAAACCGCTCCCTCATTCACTCACTTACTATTCCCTATACAGTGTTTATTAAATAGTGAACAATATAGGGAACGACCAAACGAGATTTTGGACACTCACTGAAATCACATCGTTGCGTGACTTGCGTCAGGAAATGCGCCCGTTGTTTGTGTGACGAAGGCAGCACGCCCAGCATAATATTAACAAACTGAAACAAAAATACTGTACTTCTACAGTAATACGTCCCTGAAACAAACCAAGCTCCCGGGAGGAAAGTCAAATGTTGTATATATGTTGCATGTTACATTTCCACAGTTTAGAAGCAAAAGCCCACTCCATTTTTCCTTTTTCAGTTTTCGTGGTGACTTCTGCTTCTTCTTCTCCTCCGGGAAAACATGACCGCGTTGCATTGTGGTATACAGGAGTAAAATGTAGGGTACATCATATGTACACTCAAATTAGCAGTGCATTGTGGGTATTTTATAGTGGACTATATAGTGAATGAAATTAACCGCGGAGAATTCGAAAACCTCTACAAAATGGGGAACACACTATATAGTGCACTATTCTTCCAGTGTTCCATTCCCCCGGTCTGCCAATGGTCCCCCAGTGGCTAGAAATGGCGATAGGTGTAAACCGAGCCCTGGGTATCCTGCTCTGCCTTTGAGAAAATGAGATGGGCCGATCTGGAATCTTGTTCCTTATGAGGTCATAAGAAGCAAGGTTATCTCCCCTTTCTCTGTTTTGCCTACAGACACAGAAATGGCACATCCTAAGGAAATCTCATTGTGGGACTGGCTCTAGTGGCTGTAATTCTGCACCAAGGCTGAATTTCGGGAAAGAGACTTCAGATACAGTATTAGGGGACCACTAAGGCCTATATATAAGCATCCAAAGAGCACCATGTCATGGGACCTTTAAATTAGTCTATTTTCAAATTAAAACTTTGTAATTTTAGTAACACCATCTTTGAATACTATAGTGCATATAGTCAGTGTTGGTCATCTTGCTTTAAAAAAGTAATTAGTTACAGTTACAAATTACTTCTCCCAAAAAGTAACTCAGTTACCACATTGTAAAAGTAATTAGTTACTCAGCAAAGTAACTGTGACGTTATTTTTCATGTTCTATAACGCATTCTATACCATCTTTAACGTCAAAGAAAGAAAAATCGAGCGTTGCTTGTTTTAACAGAGTGGCTGCGTCTCCTTCGCTGGAGCTCATACTAGCTGCATTTGGCCTTTGGGATGGGTTAGCAGCAGCAACAAGTGTTGTGTTAGCATGTGTTGATGTGCAGGGTTTCATAAGATTCAAGTTGCTTGAGGCAGACGTGGATAAAGTCTTTTTTCCTGGGCATAGCGTGCATGTTACATAAACATTCTTGCCTTTAATTTCAATGAGCGAGAAGTAGTGCCGGTACTTCCAGTCCAAGAAACGCTACCTTTGAATTTCCCTGGCTCGTCGCCATCGTCGCTCTCTTGTGTTTAGTGTTAGTCAGAGCGTGCAGTGAGACAGCGTGATCAGGGCATCCGCCCACCCAGCCAATCATCATCGCATATGCAACGGTGTCATCATCACCACCCCTGTTCTCTCCAGGCAGCCAAAGCCTGACACCTCGCGCTTCATTCAACCAAATTGTAGTAACGCGCCACTTTACATTCTCAGTAACGATAACGGCGTTGCAACAATGGGAAAAGTAATTAATTAGATTACTCCGTTACTGAAAAAATCACGCCGTTAGTAACGCCGTTATACTTAAACGCCGTTACTCCCAACACTGTTCATAGTGAATTATAATGCATTCCCCCCCTGAATACTGCCATCGCACTACTGCGGTATTAGCATGGTAATCATGTGAAATGGAACCTGTAACATCTGTAAATGTGTAATACATTGTTGATTTGTTCAACATCATGGAAGTCCTGTGTTATTTAGTTGGCATGGTTCAGGTTTAATGAAGACTCAAGAAACATTTGAACTGTGAACTGCTAGTCCTTCACTGCTTCTGATTGTTATAGTAGACGACCTGATTGAGTGCACCTCTTAATGTCCAGTATAGCATATCTGCAGTCTCACCTCCAAGAGGAAGCGGGGACTCTCAGGCATGAAGGTGAGTCCAACCAGAGAGGCAATAGCAGGAAGAGCCGCAACCAGGACAAACACCCGCCAGCTGTGGAACTGGAACTCCGTGCCCATGCTGAACCCCCAGCCTACACATAAATCATAAATACATATCATAAACATTTGTCAATATTCTTTTGATTCATTATCTTGACATGGACAATAATTTGAAGATAAAAAAAAAAATACAAGCCAATTAACAAAGGGTCCAATTAAACTCTGTTTCAAGAATTTGTACTGCATTGCTTTGATCAGTGGTCTGCAACTACAGTCCAATAAAGAGGAGAGAAAAAGGGCCTCCATACCCCACATATGTTTTAAGTGATTTTGGCTGATCTCTGCTGAAGTTAAAGATAGGCAGAGCAATGGAGAAAGATGTGTGAGGTCACCGGACCCAATGCACTGGTAACATTGATAAAGGTCTAAATTGCCAGAACATAGATGGATGGATGGATGGATCTGGGGCATATTGTATGTATTTCTACCTTAGGAAGAGGCCTAATCAGCCAAATCTAATTAAATCAGAAATACACATTTTCCCTGACTACACTGTAGAGATGTCCATAAAGAGAGCCAAATTCTCCGCTGTTAAAGCCCAGCGGAGAAACGCTGGATTGTCCAACAGGATGTTTTTTCCCTGACAATCTCAAGTCACTGAAAAGAACAGCCAAAAACTTGTCTTACTCCAGGAGAGATGTCCTCTTTCTAGAAATGGTCCCATGAAAAATAACCTGGTTGCATTGGATTTGAATGTTACCCGCCTGCTCAGAACAGTTCGATAGTGGGGACGTGGGGAGGGTGTATAGTGACACGGCACTCCTCCTCTTCTTTGTTTCGCTTCATAGCAATCGGATTCATCTACCAAACCTTGTAGGGCTGGCTCAGGTTTGCCTTGAACCAGCTCTTAGTTATGCTGTTATAGGTCTAGACTGACTTCCTTCTGTGTGCATTCATGTCCCAGTGATGCTTGTTACTAACTTAGCTCTGGGGAGCCTATTCTCCGGAGTCCTTATGTTTTCTCACCTTTCTTGGATTAGGGTGGCACCTAAATCATGGTTGCAGCTGCCGGCGTGGTCCTGCTCAACGCCCTTCTACGTCCTGCTATGCCCTGCTACGCCCCGTTACGCCCTAAACTGCTACAACTATTATTTCTAGTCATAGTTCCATTTTCTTTATTTTTACTATAATTACCACTGTTCATCATACCAACTGCTATAATTATTATGAATCATATTTCTCTATATCTGTATCAGTGTCTCTGTGTCCCAACCGGCAGCAGCAGAGATTTTCATTTGGTTATATTTTTTAAGTTTTTCATCACCACTCAAGATTTCTGCCTTAATGCTTGCTCTTGGGGGAATTTTTGGAATTGTTGGGTCTTTGTAAATTATAGAATGTGGTCTAGACGTACTCTATCTGTAAAGTGCCTTAAGATAACTGTTGTTACGATTTGATACTATAAATAAAATTGAATTGAACTTATTTTCTATAATATTTTGGTCAAACTATATGTGTATTCCTTCTAATCCCACCCCGTATCCAAGTGCGCCCCAGGTGCGCCAGCGCACTGGGCAAGACGTAGTGCCATCTGTGCCAAACACAATTATATCAAGAGTTAATATATCAGTTATAGAAATCTCCTTCAATTCCAGTCTGTACAAAAAGTGACTCCACATGGGATCCAACCCTAGGGTTGATAAAACTATATTGGATGTTGTAATGACCCACTTTCCTCACAAGCAGCAGTAAGGAATGCTGAATAGTGTTCTGTCTTAACTGACCTCTTTTAAGATCTTACCGTATCTGGGTATGATTCCCCAGGCAGTGAACGAAGCGTAGATCCCACCAATCATCCAAAACATACACAACCAGGACAGATGCTCTCCTCTCTTGTCCATTTGAAGAAATTCAGAGAAGTACGAGTACACGATCGGCACTGTGCCACCAATTCTTAGAGTAGAGAGGGACAATGAGAAAGTAATGAAAGGGGAAAAGAGAGTTGTAATTACAACTAGTACAATGAATTAAAAAAAACAACATTATACTTAATAGAGGAATAATTACTCAAACATGTAAGATAATAGATTTTAAGTGCACTAAAGCTGCTCCCTTTGAGATTAATTCATTGACCAATGAGCCAATATATATATATATATATATATATATATATATATATATATATATATATATATATATATATATATACAGTACAGGCACAAAGGTTTGGACACACCTTCTCATTCAATGCGTTTCCTTTTTATTTTCATAACTATTTACATTGTAGATTCTCACTGAAGGCATCAAAACTATGAATGAACACATATGGAATTATGTACTTAACAAAAAAGTGTGGAATAACTGAAAACATGTCTTATATTTTAGATTCTTCAAAGTAGCCACCCTTTGCTTTTTTATTAATAAGGGAAAAAATTCCACTAATTAACCCTGACAAAGCACACCTGTGAAGTGAAAACCATTTCAGGTGACTACCTCATGAAGCTCATTGAGAGAACACCAAGGGTTTGCAGAGTTACCAAAAAAAGCAAAGGGTGGCTACTTTGAGGAATCTAAAATATAAGACATGTTTTCAGTTATTTCACACTTTTTTGTTAAGTACATAATTCCATATGTGTTCATTCATAGTTTTGATGCCTTCAGTGTGAATCTACAATGTAAATAGTCATGAAACTAAAGAAACAGATTGAATGAGAAGGTGTGTCCAAACTTTTGGCCTGTACTGTATATACATATCCACTTACTTTCTTTCTTTGAAATTGTTGCCATGACAGAACAATTATTCCTAAATCAAACATTACAATAAGGAACACTTTGATGTTGTATCATACAGAAACTCGGAAAGCCTAGTTAAGATACTTTAGTTGTCACATTCTGGGCCTGATTTACTAACACTGGCGCAGTTTGCGCTGCGTCTGTTTATGCAAGTTCGGTAATAGCGCACGCTATGCTTCCACATTTAGCGTAGTATTTATCAACCCTAACACCCATCAGGCAATCAGCGTCTTTCTCCACCCACACTATACCGTAAATTGCGCTGTAGTGAAGTGGTACTTGTGCTATGATATGGCTGAGTTCAGACTGCGATATTCCCACTGCTGATGCTATGACTGTTTGAAATGATCCTGCTGCCAATATTTGTAATGTAGCGAGGAGTTTAACAACTGCTGGAATGGAATGTGAACGCTGAGTGGGAGATTCAATTTCATCTTTGATTTCTTCCAGTAACTCTAATATTGCATGGCTGCTTGATCTGTAATGCTAAATGATGTTGTGTTCACTGACTAAATGATGTTGTGTTCACTGAGAAAGTGTGATTCTTATGTTAAAAACATTTTCAGCCTCGCCTATGTCTTCGTCTTGCTCAAATTACTGTTGCCATTTCACCAGCGGCATAAAGGTCTACGAGGAAACTCGATTGCGGCTGGTTCAGACCTGCTTTTAAGAGGCGGAGAATTTCCCCCGCAGAATAGAGACACGCTCTTACTGATAGTCTTTGTAAATACCACGGAATATATAATTAGGTGCACTTTGCGCTTATCCTCCCACCTTTTTGGGTGGAACTCGCACTTTCCCCACGACCCTAATTCTCCGACGCGCATATTGAAAGCGCAACTTGTCTCTTCTCGCTCATGTGGCAGACAATCTGCGATTTTACCCAAGTGCGGCCTGTTTGTAAATAGCCCGCATCGGTTACGTCCGTCTTTCCGACCAATTAGCGCCTGGAAACAGGCGCCAGCGGCTTGATAAATCTAGCCCTCTGCCTCTCTGGCCCCCTCTTCAGCCACATTTCCACTTCCTCAAAACCATGTTTTGTACGAGATGCCCCCAAACCTTTTCACCAGACGTCCTCATTCACCTGCTGGACCTGGACAAAAAATTAACCCTATAATCTAACCAATCTAACCAACAAAGGCAACAAGTACTAGCCAATCAAAGGTAGAGTGGGTCATGATATTCCTTCGCCATCCTAGGAAACACAAATTTGCGACCTAGACCTGCCGGTCAGCTTGTCAACCAGTATTAAACCTGCCTGCCTACCTACCTGTGAAAACTTGCTTATGACAGGCCTGGAAAACACACTAAAAAGCATTCATATTATTACATGTTGGTGCAAATGTGTTATATGCAGCATAGTGTGTATGGATGACAAATTATATCTACTGATGAGGCGAGCATTGTTGTGGTGCAAACTTCTAGTGGTTGTGTATCACATTCATTATGCTGTGCTCTGTATGTGCCCTCATTTCTGAACCACTGTGGCTCCCTGTGGACTAAAGTTCTTCTGAGATGGAACACTCTGCTGTGTCACCACAATGAACCCCTTATATATGCATATGGTTTGTGTGGAGCTTGATTTCTTTTATGATCTCCATATTAAAAAGCTGTGTTAATGGCCGAAAAAGCTCTGGAAAGACCATTTGAATAAAAAGCAAAGCTGCAATAGGAAATCTTACACATTGACACTGTCTAAATGACAGCAAAAATATAACTTTAGGACATCCTTAAAGGTGAAAGCATACTGCACATACTAACACTATTCTGCAGGTTTAAACCAAAATGTTTTCCTGTAATAAAAGAGGAAAAATGATCTACAGTCCGAATAACGTCCTTTTTTTTTTTTTTTTTGGAAAGCTGGGAGTTTTCAGGACCTAAGCAATTACTGTAACGTTCTGCACTCTGGTTATGAAATGTTTTTAGACTCAAAATCTGACTATGTTAGGAGAAAAAATAATTAGTATAAATGTGTGATTCAACAGCAGAATTATTATTATAAATGAATATTTATGTAGTATATATATGTTTGGTTGCAATGGGGGGAATGTTTAGATTTATGACCTTGATATTTTTAAAAATCCTGGCTTCTGCCCTGCAATGTCTGGACAGAGAGCTACACTCTGACCTAAACTGTTGTTTAGGAGAGAGTGTATGAACCAGAAATACAGTGGGGTAGAAATACAGTGTCTCAAGTGGAGAAGGTGGTATACCCTTGCTCAGTACAGCTACAGTTTGAAAAAAATATGGTTGTAAAGATAATGATGTTAAACTCCTATAAAGTTTACATTTTAGAATGTTTACTCGACAGAAACATGACTGTAGAGACAGAGACGAATACAGGAGGTATTGAGTTTGTATTAACATTTAACAGGACAAACTGGAGCAGATCAGAAAAGAAGCAAGCTTCATACTAAAATATGACCAAATAAACTTTTGTAACAGAGTGAATTACAAATAAAGGCCTGACTCTAAAATATGATTACTTCAAATAATGCCCTGGTATCCTCTGCAGTTGAGGTTAATAAACAGCAAAAAACTTTACCAGCTGAAAAACTGTAATACCTATTCATTTGAAAGAGCAACGACAAATTGGGGAAACCTCAAAACTCGACTGAGCAATGGTGCAACTAAATCACTCACTCAATAAGTCAGGGAGAGACTTTCACGTTTATTAGTCTGGCAGTGCTTTTCTGCAGTTCAGCAAAAACAGTTGGAAGTGGAAACAATAAATCTATCACTGTGTGTGTGTGTGTGTGTGTGTGTGTTTGTAAGTGTTACCCAACGCCAGACAGCAGCCTGAAGAAGAGGAAGAAGCCATAGCCTTGGGCGAACGAAGACAGGAAGACAAAGACACAGTTTATTGCAAGTGCCACAACCAGACAGCGCCGACGGCCAACTTTGTCTGCCAGACCTCCCCACAAGAACGCTCCTACCATCATGCCCAGAAAGACAGTCAAACCTGCACAGAGGGAGATAAATAGAAATTCCCTGTGGGCTCAAAACAGTCACATCATGTAATAAAGAAATTATAAGATATTTATAAGAAACATTTATTTTGCTGTCGACAACCTTTGTACAGTCTGGTTAGTGCAAAACCTTATAAACACTTCGGGGGAAATTTATAAAGCTTTGTAATAATATACTAATACTAATATATACTATAAACAAGGTCAAGATTATCTATTGGCTTGACTGTTATGAAGGTAGCAAGTTCCTCTTCTGGTTTGATTGAACGCTACCAACCTATTGTGGATTTTCTAGCTTAGCTTGTGTTGCATCCTTGAACAGACAGGACTCTGTCTCCGGTTTGGCAACTTTATCCTCCATAGTGCTGTATTTCTTTGTTTTTGTTTTTTCTTACAATATGACAAAATGTAATTAATTGGACTTAGGCCCTAGTTAGGATAGCTGTGCTGAAATGCTGTACTGTTTCTTTTCAAGGTCAGGAGAAAGAGTATTGATCACACTTGCTGTCTGCTGACTTACACACAGACACACAAAAACACTGCTCTGGACCAAACCAAGGTAACATAGGAAAATGGAGGAGGTGTGAGAAAAAAGTTGATATTTATTGTCTGTAAAAGCCTGCTGCTGAGTCCGGTGGTCAGGTTAGGAGAAGGTTTTGGAAGGACTACTGATGATAATTAGAAAGAAGGACTACCCAGTGGCAGATGTAAATTCTGTTTTTAAAAATTGTTTAGTGTAGCAACTAATGTCTGATATGTTGTAGTTTCTTGTGGTAACCAGTAGAGGTTAATAAACGTCCCCTCTTTAAAGCTACATATGGTAAGTTTTATATAAAAAAGTAACTTTTTTGCTGTCACTATATCCTGACAGTACATGTATCAGATAATCTATGGAAAAATCATGTCCTCTGCCTCCTCCTGGCATAATGAAAACAACAAATAAGAGCATTATCTTTAACATGATTTTCCGTATTAGAAAAATACAAACACACACACACACACACACACACACAAAAAAAAGGTTTTAATGTATAATAATTGGAAATGTTAAAGACAGACACACACACAAACACACACCTGGCTATTCATTATGTTGCCAGCTGAATTGAGTTGTGGAATATCTACTTCTACAAAAGATCAGTGTGACAGCAATGCTGCAGTACTCAGCTCTCTGCAACTCCCAGTTTTTCTTCTTTCTGCTTTTTCTTTCCTCTCCTCTTTTCTCCTCTCTCAGTTTTTCTTCTCTTTTTTCATCCACCCCAGCTCCACCCTCTAGTTCAAAAAAAGCATCATTCATCCCCAGATCAACCATTGGACGGTCTGGACCGTAGCCTCATGCCAGAGAGGAGGGTTTCAAAGAGTTTGTGTCTGGGGTGGGAGGGATCGGTTATAATCTTTCCTGCCCGCCTCAGCGTCCTGGAGGCGTACAGTTTCTGGAGAGACTACAGATTGCAGCCAATCACCTTCTCTGCAGAGCGGATGATACGCTGTGCTTAGCAGTGGCTGCAGCGTACCACATGGTGATGGAGCAGGTGAGGATGGACTCGATGATGGCAGTTTAGAAGTGCCCCATCATATTGACAACATGACGGATATAGCACACTGCACACCTTTTAGATGTATAGCACACGCACCATTCAACTTTAACATATAAATACACATGTTCACACTCTGTTACACACTGCACATAACAGAACCTTCCATTTACCACAAACCCACTTATTCTCCAACAGGCCTCCTCACTTAACATTAGCTAATTAGACTGCAGGAGTAATTTGAGCATTTACTGAGTGCTCTGAGAAGCTTTGGGAAATCACTGACTCTACCTTGGCTGCGTATGTGTGTGTGTGTGTGTGTGTGTGTGTGTGTGTGTGTGTGTTTGTCAGAAAGAAGCAGGTCATGTGTTTATTTAATCAATCTCACTATACAGAAAATATTAATCAAAAACTTCCGATGTACACATTATTGGATCATTTCATATTGTTTGTAATCATTTTTGATTAGGATCAAGGAATATAATCATAATAAAGCTTATTACTCAAAAACATGTCACTGATACTGCACAAATTAAGGCTTCACAGCTTGATGTGATGCAACCTCATATTTTATTTAACAACGGAAAAATAGCAAAGGTATTTTTAATTACAGGACTAATACTATTATTTGTTATTGTGTTAGTTTGCTACTATTCAATTCAATAAACTTTATTTAGCTATTAGGAACTTTGTGGAGAACATCAGCGTGTGTACAGTTAACATACCCAGCATACTCGACTTGGCTCTCCTGAATGTGAGTAACCTGTAACTCTGGAGGGTAGAAGTCTGTATTGGCTGTGCAGTGTGTAAGCTGTGTCTGAGGCTATTTGTGTTTATTGATATGATTTAGTTTAGTGGGTTGGGATAGATGTTGGAAAGTGACCCATACCACGCTGATATATTGAAGTTTATAACTGATTCAATGAAACATCTGTAAAAAGCTGTCAGGACTGATGGTGAACCTGAAGTCTGCAGAGTTTCCTCAGGAATAAGAGGTGCAGCTGTTACTAAGAAAAGATAGTTTTAGGGACCGTTTGGTATTTATGGAATGGACCACTGGAGGAAAATAGGGGAGGGTCATGTCTTTTTATTCTTTGTTGATGGGAGGGTCATCTAGTCTAGGGGGGAGGGTCACCCAACTTTTGTATTCATGAAAACAGCAAAATTTCAAAGTGGCTTGTTTGGTGCATATTTATCCATGTAGCTCCATGTAACTCTCTCAGTCTCGGCTCCTGTCGCTAGCAGATGGGTCCCTTCTTGTTTAGTCAGCCAGACAATTTGAGCTGTAGCTTTAGAGACCATGGGCACATTTAAACACAAAACTGCTTAGCTAGCTCCATCGTGTTGTAACTAAGACATCTGCTGAAAAAATTATTTTATTCATTAGCATGACTGCCATACTGTTTAGTTCAAAAACATCCAAAAAACTGTACGAAAACATAGTGGACCAGACGCAAGCTTTTATTCTGAAAAGTCGAAGTCCAGCACCAGCCGGGAGTGCATGAGACAAATTGATGCTTGTCTGAGAAATGGAGTTTTGGATAATGTTCAGTTTCGGCAGCTTTACCTATGCTAAAATATACAATAACCTGAGCCTAGTGACGAGTCCATAGCAACCAGTGTTGAATTTCATATTACCCATTGTGCTTTGTTGAATGGTCTCAATGGTTATTGTTTTATTTCATGTGAATACTAGTTTACTAGAGGAGTAACTTAGTATTTAAAGTAATGCAGGAAGTGTGCATTTAGTTTCCATGCTTGTGTTTCCACAATGTTAGTGAGTAAATCTACTGAAATGGCCACCATAACAGAGGACTGTGATGCGTCAGATGAGAATGCAAAGGTTAAGTCACATATTTCATGGCTGTAAAAAAACAATGGGCTTCTGTATAGCTTTGCCAAGTGCAAACCAGTACAGAAGGCATCAATACATTGTTGGGGAGTGTCATCCCTTTTTTTCATATCATTTTGGAGGGTCATCCAGAATTTATTTCTGGGGAAGGGAGGGTCAGGTCTGATTTGACTAAAGATCCCAAAACTCCTCTGGTGGCCCCTGAAATAAATAACGAACAGTCCCTTACTGTTTGAGGTGACTCAACCCTTAGAAGGACGATAGAAGGACCTTTGCAGTCAACAACTAACTTCTTTGTTATGGAGGTATTCAGACTGTTACTATCCCTGTGAGTTGGTGGGGTCCATGATCACAATGTCGTCAGAGTATTTTATGTATGCTATACCTGGGTTAGTGCTCTTGCAGTCGTTTATGTATAGTGTGTACAGAACCAGTGAGATTACAGAGCATGCATACTGACCTCCTGAAGGTGGGAAAGAAAAAAAAGCCATTTATGACCAGATGTTATTGCCACAGGCCGGTAGTCATTGTCACAGGTGGAATTGCTCTTTTTGGTTACTTGACAGATGGTTGAGGATTTCCAGAGTGAAATGTTCTGACATGGAGCTGTTGAAGAGATGACAAAAGACACCAGCCAGCCGGCTGCAGCAGGCCCTCAGTAACCTGCCCCAGCTCGGTTTCATCCTCCTCAGCATGAGTTCAACCTCCCCCCTGTCACAGCTCCAGGTTTACTTGGGTAGGTAACATTGGAGTGAGCTCAGCTATTAGCTCGTCCCTCTCCTGTGAGTAGTTAGACTGGTCAAAACTAATTAAGGCTCTCTGCCATGTCACATGGCGTGTCTCAATTCGGATACTTCCGTGAGTACACTTACATGTACTACACTGTGTACACTATGTCCTCACTGTTCTCAACAGGGAAGTGTTCTGTTAAATGGTCAATAGCAGCAAAACAGAGCATTACCGCCACCTATTGTCACCCGACAAAATATATACCAGCTTGTTTTCTCACAAACTGACTTTCCATCTTACTGTCAAACTGGATAAATGAAAATAACAAATATAATAGTATTGGGTAGTTTAAAAATAACTGTTGTGTGCATGTGATAAATCTTATGTGATTTTGTATTTGTCATACTTTTATTAGCTAAATGGCCCTACAGTTTAATGTAATACAAGGATAACCAGGGGTCTCATTTATAAATGTAGCGTACGCACAAACCGGGGCTGAAAATGTGCATATGCCACTTCCCATGCAAAGGTTGTGATTTATAAAAAACAAACTTGACGGGAGAATGTGCGGCCTCCACGCTCCAAACTCTGACCCATGCGTACACACATTTTGGAGACAATGGGATTTGGCGACGCAGATGGTGAGGTGGTGATCTGATGTCAGACTGCAGAAAGTACCTGTGGGAATAACGATTACTCTTAATATTTTCAAGTACTGATTTTAATATTTAATCGGCACTGTCTCACCATCACATTGTCCGCTACAGAGCGCATGAGGAGGAGATGGCCAGACATGGAACACACGATAGCATCAAATACTCTACCATTAGATAACGGCAGAACACAGTGTAATTAACTAAATATTATCAAATGTCAAAGTCTGGAAATACAACTGTTTAGCTCTCGTGCAATCGTTACACTAAATGTCCTCGTTATCTGTCTAAACTTTAATACTGCTCGTGACAAAACCTGCACGAAGAAAAGTGTATTTGCCTATTAGACTTTTGTCTTCAAATTGTATCTCGGGGTGGGGGATACCACTAGTTGATGCTGTGATGTAGGCAAGGTGTTAACAATCACAAATTGCAGGAGGACTACGCCAGTGGAAGAATCAGGAGACAGAGACTTCAGGGACCATGATGATGACTGGCTAATATGCAGATTTAGATTTCCTTAAGCTGTGCTTTTGGATCTATGTACTGAATGGGTCCAGTAGAGAGGGCAACGCGCCGGAACTGTGCCATCCCAGACAGCGAAGTGTTTTATATAAATATTATATATAACCTTCAACTTCTACTATCATTATATGTATATATATATATATATACATACATATATATAAAATATAGTTCTGTTAAATCCTATCCAATAGGTCTGGTATATCACAGCCATCCCTGAGTGCCGTAATGCCTGCCGTTTTGGAAGATATTATTATTAAAGGTAGCCAGATCAGGTTTAGATCAGGTTTCCCTACACTGTGCGAGAACAGGCCGGAATTATAATTCAATTTGCAGTAATTTCCGAGTGTATGAGAAGTTTTTTGCTTTTTCCCCCGTCACTCGTCATGATTTGGCGTAACTAAAGAACATTGCTCGATTGTGTTTTAAGCCCCCATCGTCGACTTCAAGGCAACGATGCGACCGTCGACTTCAAGGTGCCTAACCCTTGCCTTACCCTAGTGCCTTCCATGCAGCGCTGCCTGGAAGACGACGTTGGGGGCATAAAACACCAAACACCGCCATTAACATACTGATGTTCAGCATTCATGAGGTGCTTTGCATTGACTATTTATGGTTAAAAATGGGCGTGTACAGTGCGGGATAAGAGGCAGATTCACGTACGCACACTTGTGGGTAATCTGTGATTTATAAAGGGAACATTGCTTACAGGTGTGCGTACGCATGGTTTTATAAATCGCAATGTTTTTTGACGTACACCATTTTTGGCTTTTGGGCATACATCCACTTTTAGTAAGGATCCTACACACAGTTTTATAAATGAGACCCCAGAGCTTTTCACATTTTGACTTTTGTAGGCCAGAGTAGCTGGAGAGATTTGTCCAAGCGAAGTAGATTCAGAGAAGCGCACAGGAGAAGGCAGTAAACTGGAGAGACCAGGAGCGTTAGAGCAGGAGAAGGCCAAGGAAGGAAATGAAGAAATAAGTGAAGGAGAAGAGGAAAAAGAAGAATTGAATGTGAGCGATGAAGAGGGGGCTGCAGATTCAGAGAGAGGGACAGAGGCAGGGAGTGACCACCAGGAGGAGGCAGATGAAAATGACAGGGAGGAAGAGGGCAGGTCTGCAATTCCCCCTGGACCATATGGTATGTTTTTATTCTCCTTGCATATAAATTGCAGTACAGTAGCATAACATGTCATGTCACTCAGTAAAATAACATGTTTTCAGTTATTGGCTATTTTCTGTTGTATATGTTATAGTGTTAGATATGTAAAGATTTCCAATTTGTCTTATTTTATCAGTAAGTATGATCAAACAAGAGCTAGTTAAAAAAAAATCAGATAATTATATTTGCCACTCAAACCTTTTTTTTTTTATTATAAAAATGCAAAGGTGATGTAGAAGTGCAGTCTGATTTAAAGACATTCCCAAAAACACAACATGAAGCAGCAAAAATATGCTTCCACAGGGAGTGTTACAATTCTAGGCCATTGCATGTGAGTACAAAAGATTGGCCAAGAAAAATACATCTGTCTTGGGATTGAAGGGAGTTGAAAATAAAAAACATGTATCGAAAATCTCAAAATCAAACATTTTAGATCTATTGAATATACATGATTCCTTACTGAAAAACCTGGTCCCAGAAATGCAAAATACACAAGCAAAAGCACTCAAAATGAGATTTTGGAGTGTTTAGCAGAAATGGTCAGAGAGGACATTATCAAAGAGGTTGAAGAAAGTGAGCACTTTTCTATTTTAGTCGAATAGACTAAAAACGTTCCAAAAAAAGAGCAGCTGTCTCTGCTCGTAAGATATTATTATAATGGTGTGGTTCAGGAGAGCGTCCTTGAGTACCAGAAAGCAGTGCACGTGGATGCAGCAAGTTTAACAGAAAAAATCATTTAATGTCTGGAGAAGCATGGGCTGGAATACAAAAAGCATCTGGTGGGCCACAGCTATGATGGGGCTGCAGTGATCAGTGGCAGTTGCTCTGGGGTTCAAACAAGGGTTCAGGAAGTTGCCAAATATGCATTTTGTTTACTGAAGTGCACAATGTTTGAATCTTGACATTGTTGAAAATGTAAAAAAGAAGCTGCATGTTTTTTGTCACTTTGCTGGAAAGACTTCATGTCATGCTCGTATGTTCATATAATGAAATGGATGGATGTTCAGAAAGACATGTTTAGTGGGGCACCACAGGAACTACCAAGACTTAATGACACTAGATGGGCACGTCGCTATGCTGCATGTAGAAACCTTTTGGACAGGCTGACTGCAGTAAGAAGATGGCTGGATGACATTCCTTCCCAGATGTTGTTTGTTCAAGCAGCAAAATACGACCTATATTTATGTTTATAGTGGCGGTGCCCTCTAGTGGCCATAGTAATTATGACGGGAACAAAGAGCAGGGTTCGAGTTTCGGTTGAAACTAATGGCGTTTTTCTGTTACATGGTACCTGCTCAACTTGCCTCGACTCTACTTGCCTTTTTTGTTTTTCCGTTATGAAAAAAAGTACTTGGTATTAGGTATAAATACATTTTTTTTTTATTATTTATTCAGCCCATGGGCCCACCACCTGTGGGAGGAACCGTTGGGGTCGGGTGCGATGCCACATGGGTGGCAGTGAAGGTCAGGGGCCTCGACGGACCAGACCCGGGCGGCAGACGCTGGCTCTGGGGACGTGGAATGTCACCTCTCTGTGGGGGAAGGAGCCGGAACTGGTGCGGGAGGTGGAGCGCTACCGGTTAGATCTGGTGGGGCTTACCTCTACGCACAATCTTGGTTCTGGAACCATACTCCTGGATAGGGGTTGGACTCTTTTCTTCTCCGGAGTTGCCCAGGGTGTGAGGCGCCGGGCGGGTGTGGGGATACTCACAAGCCCCCTGCTGAGCGCCGCTGTGTTGGAGTTTACCCCGGTGGACGAGAGGGTCGCCTCCCTACGCCTGCGGGTTGTGGGGGGGAAAACTCTGACTGTTGTTTGTGCATATGCACCAAACAGGAGTTCGGAGTATTCGGCCTTCTTGGAGACCTTGACTGGAGTCCTGCATGGGGCTCCAGTGGGGGGACTCCATTGTTCTGCTGGGGGACTTCAACGCACACGTGGGCAATGATGGAGACACCTGGAGAGGCGTGATTGGGAGGAACGGCCTCCCTGATCTAAACCAGAGTGGTTGTTTGTTGTTGGACTTCTGTGCTAGTCATGGATTGTCTATAACGAACACCATGTTCGAACATAGGGATGCTCATAAGTGTACCTGGTACCAGAGCACCCTAGGCCGAAGGTCAATGATCGATTTCATAATCGTTTCATCTGATCTGAGGCCGTATGTTTTGGACACTCGGGTGAAGAGAGGGGCAGAGCTGTCAACCGATCACCATCTGGTGGTGAGTTGGGTCAAAGGGTGGGGGAAGACTCTGGACAGACCTGGTAACCCCAAACGTTTAGTGCGGGTAAATTGGGAACGTTTGGAGGAGGCCCTCTCCAACAGACTTTCAACTCACACCTCCGGGCGGAGCTTTTCGTGCATCCCTGTGGAGGCTGGGGGCATTGAACCCGAGTGGACAATGTTCAAAGTTTCCATTGCTGAAGCTGCGGCGAGGAGCTGTGGTCTTAGGGTCTTAGGTGCCTCAAGGGGCGGTAACCCACGAACACCGTGGTGGACACCGGTGGTCAGGGAAGCCGTCCGACTGAAGAAGGAGTCTTTCCGGGATATGTTATCCCGGAGGACTCGGAGGCAGTTGCAGGGTACCCGAAGGGCCCGAAGGGCTGCAGCCTCTGCCGTGAAAGAAGCAAAGCAGCGGGTGTGGGAGAAGTTTGGAGAAGACATGGAGAAGGAATTTCGGTCGGCACCAAAGTGCTTCTGGAAAACTGTTCGCCACCTCAGGAGGGGGAAGGGGAACCATCCAAGCTGTGTACAGTAAGGATGGGACACTGTTGACCTCAACTGAGGAGGTAATAGGGCGGTGGAAGGAGCACTTTGAGGAACTCCTGAATCCGACTAATACGCCCTCTATGTTAGAGGCAGAGCTGGAGGATAATGGGGGATTGTTGTCGATTTCCCAGGCGGAAGTCACTGATGTAGTCAAACAACTACACAGTGGCAAAGCCCCGGGGATTGATGAGATCCGTCCAGAAATGCTCAAGGCTCTGGGTGTGGAGGGGCTGTCCTGGTTGACACGCCTCTTCAACATTGCGTGGAAGTCTGGGACGGTGCCAAAGGAGTGGCAGACTGGGGTGGTGGTTCCCCTTTTTAAAAAGGGGGACCAGAGGGTGTGTGCCAATTATAGGGGTATCACACTTCTCAGCCTCCCTGGTAAAGTCTACTCCAAGGTGCTGGAAAGGAGGGTTCGCCGATAGTCGAACCTCGGGTTGAGGAGGAACAATGCGGATTCCGTCCTGGTCGTGGAACAACGGACCAGCTCTTCACTCGCAAGGATCCTGGAGGGAGCCTGGGAGTATGCCCAACCGGTCTACATGTGTTTTGTGGATTTGGAGAAGGCGTATGACCGGGTCCCCGGGAGATACTGTGGGAGGTGCTGCGGGAGTATGGGGTGAGGGGGTTCTACCAGGGCCATCCAATCTCTGTATGACCAAAGTGAGAGCTGTGTCCGGGTTCTCGGTAGTAAGTCGGACTCGTTTCAGGTGAGGGTTGGCCTCCGCCAGGGCTGCGCTTTGTCACCAATCATGTTTGTAATATTTATGGACAGGATATCGAGGCGTAGTCGGGGTGGGGAGGGGTTGCAGTTTGGTGGGCTGGGGATCTCATCGCTGCTCTTTGCAGATGATATGGTCCTCATGGCATCATCGGCCTGCGACCTTCAGCACTCACTGGATCGGTTCGCAACCGAGTGTGAAGCAGTTGGGATGAGGATCAGCACCTCTAAATCTGAGGCCATGGTTCTCAGCAGGAAACCGATGGAATGCATTCTCCAGGTAGGGAATGAGTCCTTACCCCAAGTGAAGGAGTTCAAGTACCTTGGGGTTTTGTTCGCGAGTGAGGGGACAATGGAGCGGGAGATTGGTCGGAGAATCGGCGCAGCGGGTGCGGTATTGCATTCAATCTATTGCACCGTTGTGACGAAAAGAGAGCTTAGCCAGAAGGCAAAGCTCTCGATCTACCGGTCAGTTTTCGTTCCTACCCTCACCTATGGTCATGAAGGCTGGGTCATGACCGAAAGAACGAGATCCAGGGTACAAGCGGCTGAAATGGGTTTCCTCAGGAGGGTGGCTGGCGTCTCCCTTAGAGATAGGGTGAGAAGCTCAGTCATCCGTGAGGAGCTCGAGGAGAGCCGCTGCCCTTTGCGCCGAAAGGAGCCAGTTGAGGTGGTTCGGGCATCTGGTAAGGATGCCCCCTGGGCGCCTCCCTAGGGAGGTGTTCCAGGCACGTCCAGCTGGGAGGAGGCCTCAGGGAAGACCCAGGACTAGGTGGAGGGATTATATCTCCAACCTGGCCTGGGAACGCCTCGGGATCCCCCAGTCGGAGCTGGTTAATGTTGCTCGGGAAAGGGAAGTTTGGGGTCCCCTGCTGGAGCTGCTCCCCCCGCGACCCGACACCGGATAAGCGGACGAAGATGGATAGATGGATGGACATTTTATTTTCTTATTTATTTTCTGCTTAGAAAAATTCTGGCCCTTGGAAAAATGTAATTGAACAAAAACGGAAGTCTGTTAAAAGGCAAAATGTTGAATAATTGCTTCATCAAGAATGCAAGACCCTTAGAAAAGACCTTAGAAATATAGCAAATTAAATACATTGGCAACCAAACAACCTAGCCTTACGCATTAGATACAATATAATTTTAAATTAAAAAAAACTATACCCACATGAAACTTGAAGATCTTGAGAACACCATTAATCAAAATCAATTCTGGGAAATTTGGAAAAGTTCAACACAAAACAACATACATTACCTATCGAAAATGGTGAGATCTGGAAAGCACAATTCGAAAATTTTTACAAAGAGGTACCAGTTAATCAAATCAATTCAGATGAATAAGGCACAATTAAAAACAACCAAAACCCCCTAGATTGTCCAATTACTTGGGAAGAGTTGACCACACAGACAAAATCTCTCCAGCCGAGGAAAGCCTGTGGTCCACACCGAATTAAAAAGTAAATGCTCAAATGCAGTGTTGAAGTTGTTTAATACTGTACTGTCAGGGTATTTTCCTGACTTCTGGTGCAAAGGGCTAATTTCCCCCATTCATAAATCAGACCCTAATAACTACCGTGGCATCTGTGTCAGCAGCTGTCTAGGTGAATTATTCTGTTGTATTCTAAATAAAAGAATGCTAGATTTTGTGGCTGGTTAGGTCAGTTGGTAGAGCAGGACACATGTGCAGAGGTTTATTCCTCGAGGCAGAAGGTCCAGGGTTCGAATCCGACCTGTGATGGTTTTCCTGCATGTCTTCCCTCCTCTCTCTCACATCTCAGCTTTCCTATCCAATAAAGGCAGAAATGCCTCCCCTCCCAAAAAAACACTCCACACTCCATCTTGAGTAAAAGTCAAATCGGTTTCTTCCCAAAACACCACGCCACTGATTATGTATACCTTCACACTTTAATTAACAAACAAAATATTCTCTTGTTTTATTGATTTAAAAAAAAAGCTTTTGACTCTATTTGGCATGAGGGACTCTTTTACAGACTTATAAACTGTGGTATAGGGAGTAAAAATGTATTATCTGGTTAATCTCCATATTTGGAAAATAGTTAGAGGCAAACAAACTGAATTCTTCACCAGAAAAGAGGTGTTCAGCAGGGTTGCAATTTAAGTCCAACTTTATTTAATGTGTATATTAATGAGCTTGCTGTTGAGTTAGATCAATGTGCTGCTCCTGGCCTCTCCCTCCTAGATAGAGAGGTGAAGTGTCTGTTTTATGCTGATGACCTTGTTCTACTGTCTCCTACTGAACAAGGACTACAGCAACAGCTAGACGTAGTAGAACAGTACTGTTAGAACTGGGCCTGGCGGTAAATATGAAGAAAACTAATGTCATGATCTTCCAAAAATGTCCAAGATGTCAGGAGAACAAACTAATTTACCATAAAAATATCAAATTACTGAACATAGCATGAGTTATTCTTATCATGGTATAACCATATCAGCATCAGGGAGTTTCAACATGGCAGTGAATGCACTAAAAGAAAAAGCTCAAAGAGCCCTACATGCAATTAAGAGAAAATTGTATAACTTCCAAATTCCAATTAAAACATAGCTTAAAATACACTCACCTAAAGATTTATTAGGAACACCCTACTAATACCGTGTTTGACCCCCTTTCGCCTTCAGAACTGCCTTAATTCTTTGTGGCATTGATTCAACAAGGTGCTGGAAGCATTCTTTAGAACGGTTGGCCCATATTGATAGGATAGCATCTTACAGTTGATGGAGATTTGTGGGATGCACATCCAGGGCACGAAAGCTCCCGCTCCACCACATCCCAAATATGTTCTATTGGGTTGAGATCTGGTGACTGTGGGGGCCATTTTAGTACAGTGAACTCATTGTCATGTTCAAGAAACCAATTTGAAATGATTCAAGCTTTGTGACATGGTGCATTATCCTGCTGGAAGTAGCCATCAGAGGATGGGTACATGGTGGTCATAAAAGGATGGACATGGTCAGAAGCAATGCTCAGGTAGGCTGTGGCATTTAAACGATGCCCAATTGGTACTAAGGGGCCTAAAGTGTGCCAAGAAAAAAACATTCCCCACACCATTACATCACCAGCAGCAGCATGCTCATTTGTAACAAGGCATGATGGATCCATGTTCTCATTCTGTTTACGCCAAATTCTTACTCTACCATCTGAATGTCTCAACAGAAATCGAGACTCATCAGACCAGGCAACATTTTCAGGTCTTCTACTGTCCAATTTTGGTGAGCTCGTGCAAATTGTAGCCCCTTTTTCCTATTTTTAGTGGAGATGAGTGGTACCCGGTGGGGTCTTCTGCTGGTGTAGCCCATCCGCCTCAAGGCTGTGCGTGTTGTGGCTTCACAAATGCTTTGCTGCATACCTCGGTTGTAACGATGGTTATTTGAGTCCAAGTTGATCTTCTTCAAGTTGATCGTCGGCCCATTCTCCTCTGACCTCTAGCATCAACAAGGCTTTTTCGCCCAGAGGACTGCCGCATACTGGATGTTTTTACTTTTTCAGACCATTCTTTGTAAACGCTAGAAATGGTTGTGCGTGAAAATCCCAGTAACTGAGCAGATTGTGAAATACTCAGACCAGCCCGTCTGGCACCAACAATCATGCCACGCTCAAAGTTGTTTAGATCACCTTTTGTTTCCCATTCTGACATTCAGTTCGGAGTTCAGGAGATTGTCTAGACCTGGACCACCCCCCTAAATTCATTGAAGCAGCTGCCATGTGATTGGTTGATTAGATAATTGCATTAACGAGAAATCTTACAGGTGTTCCTAATAATCCTTTAGGTGAGTGTATTTGGGTACCCGTTGGGACAAACATCCAGCAGTCTCACGACAACACTGCTCCCAAAACACCAATCAGAGTAAAGCAAATTATAGCACAATGCAAAGAAATCTATCTGGAACATTGGAAAGAAGAAACTAAAAGCCAAAGTAGATTAGAATGTTACCTAACCATAACAAGAGTTTATGAATTAGCAGAATATCTCTCTCCTGTCCGAGATAGAAAGCATCCCAGTCAGTCACCATAGTTCTAGTACTAGGCTGATACACGTCTCCCCAACATGACGTCATCACCGAATTGCGTTAAAAAAAAAACACTAATACCAAAAACGACAAAAAACTGGCCTTTAACACTATTTGGAGACATTTCTAACAATGATATACGTATATTGAGTGCTATATGTACCCATTAATCAACAGTGGTGGTTAACCTGCAACATGGGCTTTAATGTTTATTACTATGACAGATATCATAACACCCTGCTGATCATCCTGTGCAAAAGTGGTGTGTGTTTTGTAAGAAATGTGAGGACAGTAGCTGTCTGGCCCCGTTTCTGTACTCCTCTTGGTATTTCTTGTATGATTTAATACAGGAGGCAGTGTGGCAGTTGGTGGACACCGCTTCACCTGGAAGCTACCTGTGCTTCATGTGAAAGGGCCGATAGAAACAATGAAAAGAAATATCTGGAAGGATTCAGACGATTCCCTATTTGTTACCTGCTCTGTGTCGCATATATTTAACACAACAAACATAAAAAACACATCAATGCATTCGCCAGACTTTTATCTCTCTTGTGATGATATTTTCCAAACAAATTGCTCTCTCATCTACAATTTTCACTCGTCATACATCATTGTTGGTCAAAATGGAGGAACATTTGTGCCGGTCACAGACATGTAACCCCCTCCCCCCAAGGTGGCTGTATCTCCATAGGAACCAGTTGTTATGACTTGAAATGGAGGCCTACTTTCCTTGGGGGGGAGGGTGGGGGTCAATTTACCAATAATAAACCAATTAAACCTGGCTATTCAGTTTGTGTTTATAAGTTTAGGGTTAAATTAGTTTGTAACGTTACTTTGCTGTGCTGTTAAGAGAATATTTTTGACAAAAAACATTTTGAAAACGGAAGAAAAGGCAATAGACGGGTAGAGAAACGATCGTCTTCTCTGCCTTTCGCAGGTTCCCTAGATATCTGCTTGGCAACAGTGATCTCCACTAATCAGAAGTAACTGCTGTTACACTTAGGATTGTGGGTAGTGTAGTACTTCTTTATGACATCCTGAAATTAACCGCGAAACATGTTATATCTTTAAACAAGATTCAATTCATAATAACCCATGTAAATATAATTGACGGGTCATTTCCATCTACATCTATTTATTTTTCATTCAATAAATGTAGCAGGGTCAGCGGTAACATCACCTTCTTTGTGTGTATCATTGCCGTGGCAACATATACACTTCCATCCACAGCCACTAAATGAGTCAAAATTAACAACGTAATGCATCAACAAAAAAAAGCACTATCGCCAGATGAGTAACGTTAGCTTTTTCTGGCTCGTTTTCTGTGGCACGTATGGCGAGAGGTTAAAATTACTGTGGTTAAAATTACTGTGGAGTTAGCAAGCTAACGGTAGCTAAATAACAAGTCCTGCGCAAGATAGCTGGATAGCTTTCATGCAGCACCGCTCTCGGCTCTCATAGGACCTTACCTCCTGACTTTCCCCCCAGTGAGCTCTGACACAGTTATGTTAAGTTACTGACGCGTGCAATCACAATGACAACGAACAACAATCGCCATTTCGTTTTGTACTAATAACATTAACGTTACCACATTAAGGTTTATTCAGCCTGGTCGCACAGACTTCCGTGAAATGATCACGAATTGTTAACAGCGCATTACGTGGTGGTGGCACGGAATGTGTGAAAAATCCGTGTGACCACCACGAAAAAAAAATGCCAATGTAAAGTCAATGAGAAGATGACGTAGCGTTAAGAGCGACTACGGTAGCAAATTCTATGTAAGGCCGAAATTCCGCGTAAGGAGGTTGGTTGGGGTGGTGAGACCGGGTTTGTGTCCCGCATGTCAAGTTTCCTAAAGTCGCTTTCTTCTTTTCCTAAAGTCGCTTTCTTCTTTTCCTAAAGTTGCTTTCTTCTTTTCCGTCCCGTTGTTCCCACCCACAAACTTTTCCTGAACCCAACCGTCCCATTCTTCCCGCGTGTCACAGAACCATAAACCCACCCATGACCTTTTCCTTAACTTAAGAGGCTGTGTTTTTAACGGAATTCTTCCGTGGGCCCATCACGGAATTTTTGGCGATCCGTGTTCATTTCACGGAATTCTTCCGTGGGCCCATCACGGAACGTTTTGCGACTCAGTGAAACTGCCACAGATTTTGAGTTAAGGGTCCATGTTCATTTCACGGAATTCTGTGAGATCCGGTTGGTTTATTTGGCTAAAATGGTCATCATGCAATTACACCAGCTCAGTTAAATGCCGTGATCGCTGTTCATGGTCTGAACTGTTTGTTGTTATTGGTTACTTAGCTGTGTGCATGTTGTCATGGTCAGTGTTGTGCCTGAACGCGTTCATTGAACAATAGTTTATGAACTCGTTCATATTTTGGGCAAACGGGAACTGAACGTACTGTATTACTGCCTGATGAACGTTACCGTGAACTCGTTCATTCTGGTGTCTGTGAACGCCACGCTCTCTCAGTTTAACTTACTTCAATAGGGTGCCAGATTTCTATAGAGCCTTCCAGGCGAAAACCTGGCTAAAACACACTGTAAACAGGCCTTAATATTTAGCGGAAAAAACACCCAATCTGGCAACAGCAGCCACCACTGTCGTTAATCAAAACAAAAAGCAGCATGTAGGAGACAGCAGCATGGAGGCGACGAAGCAACAAGGAGGCGTCGTATGATCATTTAAACAAGTTTTATGACAAGGTCGGTGAGGATGGGAAATATTTGCCAGCCGGCTTTGTAAGAAATAAAAATAATCAGTCAAGCTGGCTGTGCTTTATGAGGATATAAATCATAGTTGAATTATAGTTGTGTGTTTAGTGGAAGAGCACTGTGACAGCTTAGTCATGCAAAATGAGAAAAGGATACTGTTGTACGTGCAGAAAGCAGCACTGTATGACGGTGGTCAGAAAGCAACAAGAGTGCAGCAACGAAGTTAATATCAGTTTGATATCAGTTTGACCATGAGAATAAGTTACTCCTCAACCTGTGACAGGCAACAGCGGCTTATTGTTTTCTCTGACCATCAGCATAGTTAAAGTCTGCCTAACAACTGATGAAGAGGGCGTGTGCCAAAGACTGGGACCAGTCTGTGCACCAACCAGGGGACGCCAAGTCTAAACCACGGTAATCCTCCAACTTTTAATAAACAAATCAAAATGCTCTTAGAGACTGATATATGAATTCATGTATCAGCCAGAAAATTCAGTCTGATGAGAGAAGCCTGTGTGCCTGCTCAACTCGGACCTGTGTACACGTTTATGCTCTTATGATTAATTATAAATATATAATAATATAATAAATACTTGTTAAACTTTTAAGTCCTCTCCTTGCCTACTTAGTGGATTTTGAAACACGACAGCTTTCAAAAAGAACCCTGTGTACTGTAGTTCGGAGGAGGTAGTAGTATTGTAGTAGTAGTAGTAGTGGGGAGGAGGGCCACAACATCATGGCCACCAACAAAACTCAAATTGTTCTTGCTCTGGCTTTAACTTCTGGATATTCGCCAGCGTTGCCACAACGGACCTAAAGGCTTCGCTCGCATCTTTCTCTACAGACAAACTAGCGCACAACCTCAACGTCATCGTTCTCAGCCACTCCCTCTGTTCGCTGATTGGACCGGTAAAGATTTGGCCAGAGAAAGCCCGCGAATATACTGCAAACCCGGACGATGTAAATTGAGCGGAAGTACGTAGGAGGGCGGAGCCAGGCTACAGATTAATTACCTGTGAGTAATGCTCATCTTTCCAATACAATTTAAACTGCTACTGTTTCTACAAGATCCAAGATTCAATTTTTTTTGCATTAAGCTTCATGTTTGGAACGATTAGGTTATGGCATTAGTAATACATTCATTTTTTTTTTTAAACAAGCACATTTGACCACATATAGCTATGTGATCTACTCATTAAAATGCAGCCAGTTCTTCCTTCAATGCAAGTTCTGCCTACATTTTACATGGTAATGGCTGGACCTGTTAAAGACAACATAAATAATACATAAATCAATGTTTCTGATACAGTGTGTTAAGCTATTACAGTTACATGGCTGTGATGCTAACTGGTTTCTTTCTGTTCTAGACAAACAATTCATACACCTTCACAACTCAGTTCTTCATCTTTTCTTTATCACATCACCTTTTCAGGTAGGACATTTTCAATCATCAATAATCTTTCAATTTTGTGTTATCAGATGGTTGAAACACCTCCACCAGCCATACCTTTCTGGGGAATGGACAACCCACCCAGCACCTCACGTTCTCCAGCTACAAAGGTGATTTGGAGAACCACATATTCATGGTTTAACTAGCAAGTGGCTGCAACGTTTTAGAAAATGTCTTTAGTGAATTAATTTGGTTTTGTGTCATCAGGTTCCCAAAACACAGACAGCACCACAACCAAGAAGCTTCTGGATGATGAATGAGGATGCTTCTCACTCTCCATCTAAACAGGTATTTTCACAGGACAGATGCATCACACTGATGCAGCTAATATGACATCCACACTGATTCTGCTGTATTGTCAGTGACTGAAAGTCTTAAATTTTTTTGTTTTTAATATGCAGTGTTTTGAATTCGTACCAAGTGGTAATGTTAAGTAATGTCTTGAGTTTCATAAACTTGGTATAATGTGTTATTAGATCCCAAAATCTACTAGATCTACTAGATTTCCGATGATGCACCCTCTTACAATAATTGTGCCTAAGATGCAGTGGACTAAAAGTATAAAACAGCAGACAATACTCAAGTACTTATTATAATTAAAAACTTATAATTACAGTCCACAAATTACCCATGATCACCCATCTTTTTTAGGCAACGGTTGTTGTGCTTTGCAGAAAAACGTTTCACAAACGTATCTAAATCTAGTGCTTTTGCACGCTGTTTCTCAACACTGCTGCATCACCTTTGCAGTTTGATATATCTTAAAAAACAAAGAGGAGAGTGGCAAATATATTTATCTAATGCAATTTTACAGTACATCGACATAGCCAATGCATATGTGACATTACATATTATCCTACTGTATGGCAATTTATATGGAAGAAGAATAAAAACATATCATGTGGTCCAGGGGGAATTGCTGGTCTACCCTCTTCCTCTCTGTCATCTTCCTCCTCCTGATCACTCACTGCCTCTGTCCCTCTCTCTGAATCTGGATCCTCCACTTCATCCCTCACTGATTTTTCTTTTTCCTCATCTCCTTCACTTATTTCCTCGTCTCCTTCACTTATTTCACCTTCTCCGTCACTTATTTCCTTGTCTCCTTCTGTGGTCTTTTCCTCCTCTGACCCTCCTGGTCTCTCCAGTTTACTGCCTTCTCCTTCATTTCCCTCATTCTCTTCCTCCTGTGTACTTCTTTGAATTGTCTTAGCAAAAAAGCTGGCAATATCCCCACCTTTAGCCTTCCTTTTCATGTTAGGCTCCAGCTCTGGCCTGCAAAAGTCGATATGTGAAAGCTCTGGTTATTCTTGTATTACATTACAATGTAGGGCCCTGTAGCTAATAAATAGCCTGTTTTTTGCTGATGCTGAATCATCTAGAATAGCCTACATTACATTCATTACAAATGTAACTTTAAGGTAAACATGTGTGTTTAAACTTCACCTGGGCAAACTGACTTCACCTTCAGAAGCTTGGGGGCAGCTCAGTCGCTCCAACCGGGTTGCAGGACAACCACACCACAGCAGACTCGCTGTGTGCAAGCCAGACTGAGTGAACACCGCTCTGCATATTTGGTGCAGGGACGTAGCTAAGTATTTGAGGGGCAGGGGGGCTAAGAATACATTTAAAATTAAAAATGAACTAACCCAATGCTATGGACAGACAGTTGGGAAAGCCTATTCTTTCTAACATTTTCTGCTGCTGAAATGAGATGGCCTGAGGTCATAGAGGCAATAAAAGCTCAACAAGTTGACTTTTCGGAGCTCGACTGGAATGCAAAATGTGACATTCTATGAAGCAACCCTGTCACTGTAATGCGGATGTTTGAGAAAAGAGTTGATTACAAATCTGATCCTGTCAGCCGCACAGCCCACCGGAGAAATAGAGGACTACTTCTATAGAGTGGAGTTTCAAGCCAGAGGAAACCCACATATTCACTTACTGGTTTGGGTCAACTATGCAGATCCGTGCAAGTTTGTTGATAAATACATAACATGCCAGATGCCTGATCCAAATGCAGACCCTGAGCTCCACAAAATTGTGTCAGAGGTCCAGGTTCACAGCAGAAATCATTCAAAATCATGCAAAAAAGACAATGTCCTGTGCAAATTTGGGTTCCCTAAACTACCCATGGACAGAACCCACATCACCGACCCAAGCAACAGTGGAAACGATGACAAAGAGCAAAGCAACAGTGTGGAAAAAGGCAAAAAGTCAAAATCCAAAAAAAGACCTCTTCAAAGACAACAAAGGTTGGCCAAGGAAAAGCTACAAACATATACACACATGGACATTCAATATGTACTTGATGAATTCAGCTGCATCATGTACATGATGTCATATGTGTCAAAGCCAGAACATGAGATGAATGAGTTCCTGAACAAAGTCATTTGCGATGTGCGGAACACAGATGTGAATGAAAGTGATGAGCTGAAGCAAATAATGCAGGCCTACTCTAAACACAGACAGGTCAGCACTCAAGAGTCTGTGGCAAGGACATGCAGCTTGCCACTGAAAAAGTGTTTGCGCAATGTGAGGTTTATACAGACTGATGATGACGCACTGAAGATGAGTATTCCCATGAGCAGGTTAAAGGGCATCGCACCAGATGCAGAGGAAGTGTGGATGTCAGGATTACCACAGAAATATGCACCTGAGACGTGAAACACCTGAGTTTGAAGGTATGTGTTTGGCTGAGTTTGCTTCAGAGTACAGGACAGCAAACTAAAGGCAAACATGCCATTCCCCTTTTGAATGACAAAGGACACGTTCAAAAAAAAAGAACTGTAGGAAAACCTGCCATCATCGGATTTCCCCGCTTCTCAGAAAAGAGAAAAACAGAAAAGTATTATGGCCGGTTGCTGAAACTGTATTTTGCAGACAGATCGAATGATGACCTGAAAAACAAACAATACCCAACATACGAGCAGTTCCACAAAAATGCTAGTGTGAGGGGCTATTGCGTCAAAGACATTGTTAAGATCATGAACAAAACGCTATGAAGGACATGACAAATGGAGAAGGCAACAATGGAAAGCAATTCTTACCAGTGTATCTTGATTGGGAATCAAATGAATGCAAAGAAAGTTACTTTATGAACTTGACTTTAAGATTTGTAATTGTTTATTATTTATTGACTGTAAACAAAAGAAAAATGTGTGAATCTGTCATTATTGCACAATTCCTCCAAGTACCTAACCTAACTGAGATGTAACACTAACACTTTGCTTATACAGTACAAACAAAATGGTCCAAAACCAGATGCCACAGCAGGACATTTGTAACCTTTACATTTTTCTAATAAGGAATGTAACAATTCTCCTGGACAGAAAAGGGGGTGAACAATGTCCCAAATGACAAAAACTGTCAAAAAAACAATACGAACAACACAGTCCTAAAACCGTATGCTGATATATATAGTCAATGTAGTGTTTGCACTTTGCAGCAGTTCCAGTTGGGCTGCTTTCTCCGTGGAGTACAGGCTGTGTGTGCGTGAAACTACTGTCCCCCTCGACAACTTTTTAAAAGTAAACTTTCCATTCAGAATCTTATTGCCATCCATTTCGACGTCTCACACTTGCCATCCACTCAAAGCGTAATGTTAGCCTACTACTCTTTGGCTGGCTCGCAAGCCCAAACAAGTGTGTGCGGTGTGCCTGTTGTTTTGTTTCCGGTCTAGCTAGATCCGGTGTGTTGTTGTAGTTTTTCTAACGTTACTAGTTGTGCCACCAGCATGTGAAAAAAAGTACAAAGTCTGCTAGGCCAAAAACAATGTTAATCTTGCTAAAAAAAAATTGACACCGTTAAAATGGGTTTGCGTTAACGCCGTTAATAACGCGTTTAACTGACAGCACTACTTTTACACTACACTACTACATTTAACAATTAACTTAGGTTGTGGAATTCTATATCTTGGGGGAAAAAAAGCCATTTCTCTTTCTTTAGTATTATCATTACTATTTTGATGAGTGCATGGACAAATGTATACAAAACTATGTAGCTTTTTTGAGTTCTTGACTTAAAATACAATTGATTCTTGCTGCTTTAATATTGTCAATACTGATGTCTTTTCTTTTGTGTACTTTGAGAGATAGAAGATGACTGCCAGGGGGTGCCAGGCATTGTGACAATGACAATTCTATACAAATAATTTATTATAAATAATAAATGTAATAAATTATTTTTACATTTATTATTATAAATAAATAATTTAACTGTAATTTCTTGTGGATGAGTTTGTTTTCTCTGAGGTGTCTGACATTTTTCCCACATCATCCCTGGTTTTTAGTAGCCTTTTGGCTGACCTAGACCAATTTATTATTATTAGTGCTGTCAAACGATTAAAATATTTAATCGCAATTAATCGCATTAATGTCATAGTTAACTCATGATTAAATCGCAATTAATCACACATTTTTATTTATTCTAAATGTCACTTGATTGCTTTTTGTCCCATTATATTTTTTCGTTTTAATGCTCTTATCAACATGGAAAAGTGGATCGGCTTGCTTTGTGCAAATGTTTTTTTTTATTTAAAACAACATTGGCATATACGTAGTGTTCAATTTCACACTAACATTTTCACTTGGAACTAATAATCTGTCACATAATGGTTTCCCCCGACTCATTTCCTGGTTCTCGTTCTCCATAACCAACGTAAAATCAAGGAGAGGGTTAACTTTTCCTGCTGCAGGTTTCCCACCGTGGTCAGAAAGAACAGAGGAGACACTTTGTTTCTCTCACTGACTGTAGAGTCACTACTCGCTCCGAAGCTAATCGCCGTGACGAGCCTACTAGCTACTAGAGGTGTGAATCTTCACTGGTCTCCCGATTCGATTACAATTATCAGGTCAGCAATTCAATTCGATATCTCGATGCATCACGATGCTTCAAAATACATTTTTCTATTAAAGCCATATAGGATTAGCCTCGTGAGACCATCCTGATCTGGCGAGCTCCAGTTTTCCACTCGCAGATCAGTCTGGCATCTTGAGATAGAGACAATTTGGAGCCGTTCCCCAAACGACCGGGCCAATCAGCGTTGGTTTTGAGGTGGGTTAGGTGGTGATAGACAGATGGTTTATCCAATCAGCTAACCAGTATTTTCAGAGAGCGGTCCGGGAACCTGAAATGGTGTCTTTTATTACTAAATTCTCGTTACACAAACGGCAAATATCCTTTACCGACATGTTGCTAGCTTGCTGAGCTAACGAGCTATGCTTTGCCTGCAGCAGCAGGGGCGGGCTTGTGGTTGTATTTTCATACACTTCGTTGATCTGATTGGTTGATTTGGCCCATCTATCACCAACATAGGTGATAGACAGATTCCCAAAAAGTTCTCTAACGGAAAGTTCCCAGATGGATATGCCGAGCAAATGTGAAGCAATCCATCTGGCGGAGTCAGGTTAATATAGGATATTTGACTTGACAAACTTGCATTGTCAAGTGCAATGCCCAAGCTGCAATACGTAACTTTAGACTGGAATGATGAAGTGTTTGGGTTCATTTCTTTAAGGTAGCTACCACGAAGGTTGACCTATTTTGGATTAGTCATATACCACCCTACTTTTAATCAGCAAATCTATTGTGCTGAATTGGAATAACTGACCTCAGACAACTCTTTAACAAAAAAGGTACTGCTTACTGAACAACAACTTAAATGTATAAAAAACATTTAGCCGTTAGATTCAATAACAAAAAAAAACATAACCCAAATCACACCCTTCAAATAGGCTAACTGCAATATTTCTTCAAATGATATTACACACAACTACCCCTTTACCCGTTTCTCAATCAGTTTCCACTTAAAACACTCCAGCTACACAAAATGATTCCTCCCCTACAGCATTTCAATGTAAAACTTACTCAAACCCTATTAAACCACTGCATTAACACAAACCTACCCCCCCCACACACACACACACACACACGCCGAGAGGAGAAAAAAAAAAAAGTTGCGGGCTCATGTGGACGTGCAGCAGCCAGCAGGACGTTATCTTCAGTGAAGCAAACACACAGAAATCCAACTTACAGTTAGCTGTTAGTCCCAGAAACGCAGCTCAAACACGTGAACAGCCGGGAAACACGCTGTCATCCTCTCCGGTCCAAAATCAGCGTCCTCCGAACCAGCCACTCTCCGCTGTTAGCTCCAACTTTAGCTAGCTAGCTAGTCCGTTAGCTCCAACTTTAGCCTGGCACACTAGCACAACGTTTGTTCTAAACCACTGCTGTTAGACAGGAAAAGTGCCGTAGTGTAGCTACACCTCTTCAGCTTCGTTATTCCACTTAGATCGTTTCCAAGCTAACTATTGTCTCTCGATGTTTCTCAGTGTTTTCTTTCCTCTTCTCGATTTGCGATCATCTCCTCTCTCCCGTGTCTTCGCTTAGCCGTTTTGTTTGTGTGTCTGCCTGTCTCCGTCTGTCTGTGTGTGTGTGTGTGTGAAACGTGTTAGCTTGGCTACTCAGTGTTATTTTTCATTTGAATGTTTATGCTTGATCTTAAAATTATGTCATAAAGGTGCCAAATACCAACTTGCCAAGAGATAGACTTGCAGATAGAGTCTGGCCTATTACCCTTGGGTTACATTTAGTCAGAAGACAAAATCTACTCGAAATTTAATCACCTTAAAAAGTGTTTGGAAACATTTGAGGACAAATATATCATCCCCTGTCTCAGATAATGAAAGTGAAAATAACATGGAGTCAGCGCCTGCACCATTTTAGGTACAAAAGCTTGACCTACTCTCCTACTCTAGCAAGTCTGTACGCTACCTTGTTTTAGACTTTATTGGAGAAGGATGTTTCGGCATGCCATATTTGTCAACTTAACAACATCCAAGACTACAGCCATCAAGATCCACAAAAAGAGTGAATATCACATCATTCAAAAAGAAGTGGCCCTTGACCTAGAGAAGAAAAACTTTTCATGTTCCAAAACGTGTCTTGCCTCGCTTTCGAGATGCTGGACAGGAGCATTTGTGACTTGGTGAAGCAGAGTCGGGCACCATTGTCTCTTCATGAAATCCGCCCCATCACACATCAGCTACTTGTAGCATTTGAAGCTTTGAAGAGTATCTGCATTATCCACACAGACCTGAAACCTGACAACGTTAAGGTTCTCAACCACCAGGATGAGCCCTTCAGGGTTAAATTAATCGTCTTTGGTTTGGCACTACCAGTCTCCGAAGTAAAGGTTAGAATGACATTCTAAGCATGTGCGTACAGAGCTTCAGAGGTGACATTGTATTTTGGCAAAAGCCTCTTCCCTGGACAATCGACATACCACATGATGAAGGTTGTTTGCCATCTACTCGTTCAGCCGGAAGTCCACCTGCTTAGTGCTGGGAGGAACACCTGCCAGTAATTCAGCAGGAAAGAGGGCTCAACCAAGCCACAATGGAGACTAAAGACAACAGAGGAGTACAAGAAGGCAACTGGTGTCCAGCCCCAAAATTCAGAGTGGATTTTTAACGCTGTTGGAAATTTTGATTAATCAATAGAGTGCTACGCAGAGGAAGATGACTATATTGAGTATGAAAAGGGTTACTCAATTCAGATGCTCAGACAAAAATCACACCTGGGCACACCCTAACACATTATTTTGTTATGATGGTTCTCCTGCAAGAGAACATGGGCACCAACTCTTATGCAGAAGATGCCTTTGAGTTGATGTGTCGCGCTACGTATAGTGAAGGCAGGCAAACCCCATAACATGGGAGAAACATTGCTGCACCCTGCAGTTAGAGTACAGTACAGTGATGCTGGGAGAAGCAGCTGCTGCTAAACTTGACGCGATCCCTATCTCTGACAATATGATCCAGCAATAAATATCAGACATGGCTTGTGATGTCAAAGAGCAGGTCCTGGACGCTGTTCGTGAAAGCCCCTTTCACGCCATTCAGCTGGATGAGTCCACTGACGTCGCACACTGTGCTCAATTGATGGTGTACGTTCGGTTTATCAAAGAGCTCCGTGTGCAGGAAGATTTTTTGTTTTGTGTTCCTCTACTGATGAACTTTTCAAGGCCTTGAATAACTTTTACCAGGCTAATGGCCTTGACTGGGTCCGGTGTTGTGGGATATGCACTCATGGGGCAAGAGCAATGACTGGCCGTCACAGCGGTCTCGTAAAACAGGTGCAGGCAGTTGCCCCTGCGGCTGTCTGGAAGCACTGCATTATCCATCGCCAGGCTTTAGCAACAAAACGGATGCCCCATGAATTGTGTGCCGTTCATTGATGAGGCTGTACAAATTGTGAACCTAATTAAATCGCGTGCCTTAAACGCCCGTCTGTTCTCAATCCTCTGCAATGAGATGGGCACTCACTTCCATCAGCTGCTGCTTCACTCCAATGTCAGATGGCTCTCTCGGGGGAAAGTCCTCACCAGGCTGTGGGATTTGCGCGAAGAAGTCCTCCTTTTCCTCACCGACATTAATTCCCCAGTGGCAAAACATCTGGCAGACATGAACTGGCTTGCTATGTTGGCCTATCTCTCCGACATCTTTGATAGGATCAACTCCCTCAACACCTCTCTCCAGGGCAAAAGAGTGCCACATCTTTTCCGCACACGACCAAGTGTCTGGGTTCAGGAAAAAGCTGGACTTGTGGTGTGCTCGTGTTGAACGAGGTTCGGTGGAAATGTTCCCAACCCTGGAGGATGTTGCGGAGAAGACAAGGCTGCCCCTTAACTCTGTCCAACGCAATCACTACGCATTTTTTATGGGTTGCGTGACCTGTTTGGCGAGTATTTTGGACAGGACGCAATGGGAAATCAGTGGGTGAGAAATCCGTTCTCTTTCCCCACCACACCCCGGGATGGACTGAGCCTGCAGGAGGAGGAGGCCCTGGTCGAGCTCAGCTCGAATATGGACTTGAAGCAGAGACTGGGAGAAATGCCGATCACGTGTTTCTGGTTGTCTGGGGAGAGCGAGTTCCCCCAGGGGTCTCATTTATAAAACTGTGCGTAGGATCCTTACTATAAGTGTACGTACGCCCAAAAGCCTAAAATGGCGTACGCCCAAAAAAAGTCAGATTTATAAAACTGTGTGTACGCACACCTGTAAGCAATGTTCCCTTTAGAAATCACAGATGGACTACAAGTGTGCGTACGCAGTGGCCCAAAAAGTGGGTATGCGCTATATGCGGCGCATAGCGAAATCTATTGCCAAAGCGATAGTAGAAAAGAAAAAAAAAAGTTAAAAATATATGTTTTGGTGTTTTCTATATGTAGCTGCTTTTGTACGTTTCTAAATAATTTCTGCATTTCGCCTAACAGGCTTGAGTAGGCGCCCTGTCTCATAAGATTCTATCATAGATGAGAAGAGGGAGCGGGGGGCGCTCCCGTTTATATATGTCAATGAATCCTACTATGGCCACGCCAAGACACGGGCTATTGAAGGGCGGGTCCGATCTTTGCGTGGCCATAGTAGGATTCGTAATATTGCGAGTGTGGGCGCCGTGAGCGCTGAGCGAACAGGTACAGTAGTGAGTTGTCGTCTGTGGAAAAAGATGGATAAAGCAAAAAAGCTGTTGGGGGCTAAAAATAAAAAAGAAAGAGGGAAAAGGAGATAGCATGTCAAGGGATGCAACAGCAGTTAAATACGTGGATGGTGAAAGGCAACAGGTAGGATTTAAAGTGTGACGTCTGTGCTTGGAGGCTTGCAAATATTCATGTTAACAGACTAGCTAGCGTTAGCTAACACTGGGAATGTAGCAGCCAAATATTCATGTTAACAGACTAGCTAGCGTTAGCTAACACTGGGAATGTAGCAGCCAAATGGGAGTTTACAGCTAGCTTAGAATATGCAGAACTGAGGTTGCTGAGCTGAAAACTGGAAAATATAAGGTAGCATGTACAATAAATGACAAGAATCTGGAAAACATACAGTAACTAATGCTATAACTCTGGTACCATGGAATCATTAATAGATTTTGTGTTACCATTAGCTGTCAGACATACAGGCTAGGCCTATAGTTACATCTGTTGGGTGACATGGAAGCTGTAATTACAGGGTTACATCTCTCTCTCTCTCTCTCTCTCTCTCTCTCTCTCTATTTAAAGGTCTCTGTGCTAAGTGGCTCTCCATATTTGTACTTTTTAAAATCCCAAAAAACAGCAGCACAACCTTACTGCAAAATATTTGTCTTATCTAATGCCATCACTAGGCTGATTTAAGAATTGAATTGAGGCTGCTACATTTAACAGTGAGTTCATTTCATTCAGGTGTGAGGATGGTGGATCAGGAAAGACAGGGGAACAGGTAGGTCTAACATTAGGTGGAAGTGTAGGGGGAGCCACTTGATACCACCAGATTAATTTCTTAATATTATGGACAAACTAATATGGAAAATCTATTACATAATGTTTGTTTGACAATATGTCTTAGTGGAGAAGAACACAGGCAAGGAGTGAATTAGATAGACATGAGGTCGGTGATGGCATCACGTAGAGATGAGACCAGTGATGACATCAGGTAGGAGTTCTATTAGTTAGACCACACAAAACTAAATGTCCAGTAAGGTTTGAAGTTCTGCTGACCAACCTATTCACTGTGTCCTTTTTGGGGAAAAAATAGTGCAGACAGAGATGGAAAATATAACAATTAGCCTATGTCTGACAGCGGGGACGTAGTAAACATATCAGAACGGGGGGCACACTTATTTATTTATTTATTTATGTTTTTTGTGGGGGACGCCAAAATTGTTGCTGCATACCCCTCTGACACTGGGTAGTTGCGCCCCTGTGCGCACATGGATCAGCCTCTTATCCCGACCCTGTACACGCCCATTTTTAACCATAAATAGTCAATGCAAAGCACCTCGTGAATGCTGATAAGTATGTTAATGACCCTGGCAGTTCTTTCGTTACACCAAATCATGACGACTGGCGGAGAAAAAATAAAATAAAATAAAATAAAAACCTCTCAGACGCTCAGGAATTGCTGCCAATTGAATTATAATTTCGGCCTGTTCTTGCACAGTGTATGGAACCCTGATCTATAGACTACCTTTATTAATAAAATTGTCCAAAAACGGCAGGCATTACCAGAGTGGTTAGGACCTGTATTTGGACCGGGATATGGCACGGTTCCGGCGCCTTGCCCTCTCTACTGGACCCAATTCAGTACATAGATCCACGAGCTCA